>NW_006399910.1:7708334-7716272 GCF_000299155.1 Elephantulus edwardii | reverse complement strand
CAACAACAACAACAATCCTTCTATCCTACCCCCTTCTGCCTTCAGGGCTTTCACCTTGGTAAACCCAGTTCTTTTGACCTTGTAGTGTTGGTTTTTTTAAGGAGTCAGGCCCTCCCTAGTGCTGCTCACCTCTTAGGCCTATCTAACCAATGCCTTTGAGTTGTAGTGCTGGAGAACAGTGCTGAAGATCCCAGGGAGTGCCAAAAAAACAAACAGATAAGAGAAAGGGCAGCCAGAGTGCTTCTTGGAGGCAAAGATAATGAAGTTTCATCTCACACACTTTGGGCATGTTGCCAGGAGAGGTTCTTCTTTGGAGAGGGACAAGATGCTTGGAAAGGTGCAGGGTTGGCAAAAGAGAAGAAGACTCTCAACCGGGTGAATTGACACAGTGACTGTAGCAGTGGGCTCACGTATGTCAGAGGCGATGAGGGTGACCCAGGATGCGGCAGCGGTCAGATCTGTTGTTCATAGATTTGTTACTTGAATAGCAACAACAACAACAATATTGTTGAGCCATGGAGGTGAGTTTTGTTTCATGTTTGAAGGGTGCCTTGGGCTTTCACCATTCTCCATAGGATCAATAAGCCCCACCTTTAAAGAATGATTTTTAGTTTTGTTCCACATTTCCCCCCTCCTCTGTCCAGGACCACCTTCTGCGACCCTTTTCGAGTGAGTGGGCACCTTTGATCCATGTGGGCACCATCTGGTTCTGCTGTCTCAGGGTTGTGGAAAGGTAGTGGTTCATTGGTCCTTTGACCTCTTTCTGCACATGTTTACTTTTCTTCTCTCCTGTTTGCTTCACACAGGGAGAGATCAAGGGTTGTACCTTAGCTCGATAGCTTCAAAGACCTGTCACTGCTTACCACAGTAGAACAGTGAGCACTGTCTTGTGGACTGGTTTTTGCCAATTAACCTTGATGTTCCTAAGATGATGGCCCCAAAGCCTCAGATCTGGAGACCCAGAAAAACAACTCATTCATTCCCTCAAGATGTTGGTTACGATTACGAAGCTTACACATTACTGCCCTCTGCTGGCTCTGCTACGTATGAAGGTGGTTTCCTGCATGATGCTTTAGGTTGCTAACTGAAAGATTGGCCATTTGAATCCTCCAGACACTCCCAGCGAGAAAGAGGAGCAGTCTTCTCCTGGAAAGATTTGCAGCCTGGGAAGCTCGTTAGAGGGTCACCAGGGGTCAGGATTGGCTGGATGACACTGGGTTGGGTTTGGGATTTATACTGATAAGAATGCAGAAACATCGTCCGCCACATCTAGATACAGTCCTTCTCACCTCCCTGTAGCTGTTCCTCTTGAATGGCACCTTTGTCCTATCCCACTAGTTGCCAAATACCTTTTGGGTTTGCTCAGCTCTGTGGGAGAGTCCTGGGTTTATCAGCGAGAGTTGGTGAAAGGAGCCTTTGTTTCTGTGTGTGTTCAGCACTTTGGATTTTAACTCTGAGCCTTCACCTCCCTTGGTGGTCCAGCCTCCTTGGAATGGGAATGGGGAGGGTGCTGACCGTAGGGGACCAAGCTGGCCTGCTTTGAAGGATACTCTCTTGCTTTGAGCACAAAGTCTCACGGGCCGGAACCCCAAGTCCAGACCATCCTCTCAGTTTGCAGATGTGCACACAGCGGGGACAGTGCTAGTGCTTACACAGTAGCTGGCAGAGTTTGCTCAGTGGGGTCACTTTTCCAAATGGTCATTCAGGTTTTTCTGTTTTTATCTTAATAGAACCAAAGAGTCCATACTTAGAAAGCAAAAGTTTTGATGCAAAGTCTTTCTTTGGCTTTTGAATTTTAGTTCGACCCTTTAGAGGCAAACCCCATCAGCTTTTTGGAGAATATGTGGTGATTAACTACACTTGTTCAATCTGGGGAGAGAAGAGGGCAGCTGGGGTCATGATCAGAGGCTGCTGCTAGTGGCCTCAGTCCAGGACCATCTCCTCATGTTTGTCTTCCTCCTGCCATGAAGGGAGGGGTTTTGGGGGTCTCTCCTGGGTGGAGAATCTCTAGGAGGAGTTGGAAATCTCAGGGAAGAAGGACACCACTGCTCTCATTCAAGAGCAGAGGGAGTGGAGGGGTGCCAGCTACTCTGGAGAGATGAGTAAGCACCCGGGGACAGCTTGGACTTGAAGCTTTGGAAAAATACCTCAAAGGCACTGGTGTCATGTCCATTCTGATGCATAGCGACTCTCATCTGGTCTCTGGAGCTGTAATCTTATGAGGGTACTGCCTATCTTCCTCCTGTGAATCATTGGTGGATTTGAACTGCTGAGCTTTTGATTAGCAGTCTCATGTGTTGTACACTATGCCACCAAGTGGAGCTTTGGAAATCGTGCCTGGCACGTATGTTACAGTTAAGAGTCCTTGGTGATACTTTATCTCTAACTACAATCTTTAGTTTGCTCATGCTTTGTGTTGTGCAGTTTTTACTTATACGATTCTCTACTGTTGTCAACTCCTCTTGGTGCTCTCCGAAAGCTCTGGAGTACTCTGGAAAGTTCTGGAATAGCCTAGAAAGCTCTGGAAAGTTCTCTGAAGGTGATACTATGTGGTACATTTCTCTGTGTCCACCAGAACATGCAACACATGCACCATGGTGCTTCCTTAAGGTAATTCTCTGTGCTGGTCTGTTTATTTGTATGGTATGTTGTTGCTGTTGTTATGTGCCATTGAGTGGCCTGTGACTCAGAGCCGCCCCATGCACAATGGCTCTGAACCCTGTCCTATCCTGAGCCAGACACTGTCTCAGACACACTTACTCCCAATACCACAGTTACAGTGTCAATCTATATCCTCCAAGGTCATCTTCTTTTGTGCTGTTCCTCCATCCTTCCAAGCATGATGTCCCTCTCCAAGGACTGGTTATTCCTTACAACATGTCCAAAATGTGTGAGATGGAGCTTCAAGATCCTTGCCTCCACAGAGCATCTTTATTTCAGCCTCCCCAGGGCAAATCTGTTTATTTTTTTGGCAGTCCATGGTATATACAATACTCTTCTCCATCACCACAACTCAAAGGCATCAGCTCTCCTTCTATCATCCTAAGTAACTGTCCAGCTCTCTGATGCATAGTAAGTAATTGCGAAGACCATGGCCTAGTTCAGCCACCTTAGTCTCGAGACTGACATTTCTTCTCCTTAGTACTCTGAGAGGTCCCTGACAGCAGATTTTCCCAGTGCAATCCATCTTTTCATTTCCTGACTGCTGGTGCCAAGAGCGTTGATTGTGGATCCAAGTAAGATGAAACTGATAACAATCTCAATCTCTTCTCCATCTATCATGATGCTGCCAGTTGGCCTAGTGGTGAGAATCTTTGTCTTCTTGATGTTGAACTTCAATCCATAGTGAAGACTGTAGTTCTTGACTTTGTGCAGCAATTGCTTCAGACCCTCCTTAGTTTTGGAAAGCAAAGCTGTGTCTTTTGCATAAGGCAGGTTGTTGATGAGTCTTCCTCCAATTCTGATGCCACATTTCTCCTCATATAGCCCAGCCTCCTGAAGGATCTATTCTGCATGTAGATTGAAAATGTATGTAGACAGGACACATCCCTCACATATATCTTTCCCTGTTTTGAACCATGCAGTGTTTCCTTGCTCTGTTCTGAAGACTTCTTCCTAATCTGAGTATAGGTTTCACAAGAGCACAATGAGGTGTTCTTGGATTCCCATTCTTCTCAGAATTAGTCAAAGTTTGTTGTGACCCACACAGTCAAATGTCTTTGTATAATAAATGAAAAAAAAAAAAAGAAAAAAAATGTCTTTGTATAATAAATGAAACACACATAGATATTTCTCTACTACTCTTTGCTTTCAGCCAAGATCCATCTGACATTGGCTATGAAGTCCCTAGTGCCACACCCTCTTCTAAATCTATCTTGTATTTCTGGTAGTTCTCTGTTAATGTATTGTTCCAGTTGGTTTTGAATAATTTTTAGGAGGGTTTTGTTTGCATGTGATATTAATGATATTGTTATAATTCCACATTGTCAGATCACCTAATTTTTGAATGAGAGCAAGTACCGATCTCTTCCTGTCAACTGGCCAGGTCCTCCAGATTTTTATATGATATAATCATTGCTGAGCGAGTTTGGCCCTTTTGATTTTCTGACTCCAGCTCCTTGCACATTTCATTGTAATATTTTGCTTTGTCATCCCACTCTGCCTTTTGAAATCTTCTGTTCAGCTCTTTAGTATCTTGAATTCTTCCTTCTGCTTTGGCTTCTCTTCTGACATCCCTTTTGGTCTTTTCAACCTATATGCAGAAAATATTATCTAGGAGGCTGGGCTCTATGAGGAGAAATGTGACGTCAGGTTTGGTGGAAGATTAACAATCTGCATTATGAAGATGACACAACCCTGCTTGCTGAAACTGAGGAGGACCTCAAGCACTTGCTGCAGAGGGTCAAGGACTGCAGCCTCGAATATGGATTGAGCCTCAATATCAAGAAGACAAAGATTCTCAACACTGGACCAACTGGCAGCTTCAGGATGGATGGTGAAGAGATTGAGATTGTACACAGCTTTCGTTTTCTTGGCTCCACAGTCAACACTCTTGGCACAGTGCAGGAGGGGAAGGCCCTCTATGAGGTGGATTGATTCAGTGACTGGGGTAATCGGGATGGGTGTGTCAAAGGCAGTGTGATTGGCACAGGACAGAGCAGGATTTAGGGCTTTTGTACATAGGGTCACTATGAGTCATAAGCGACTTGGCAGCACATAACAACAACAACAACAACAACAACAACAACAACAACAACATCACTGCTAAAACCACTGCCATAGTCCCAAGTAAGTTTACAGATAGCATCCTTTGGTATTTGATCATTTGAGGCTCTGTCATTTGTGTAGGTTTCCCTGGTCTGACAGACAGATGATGCTCTGACATTAGAATGGAAGATCTATGTGTGTGTATTTCTGTATTTTTCTAGAAACAAAAGGGAAGACTCAGCAGCCAGGGACACTGTACTCAAGGATTGAATCTATCAGCATCAGATGGCTCTTCCAGCCTCCCTAATCAAGTGCAGCAGGATCTCCAAGCCCCTGTGTGGCCAGACCTCACTAACAGACCCATTACCCTCTGCCTGCTGATGCCTAGCATTCAGCGAATGGCTGTGCAGACCTGCATCCTGCTGTCAGAGTTAAGGCTTGGAAGATACACTTCTCCTTGTTATTGTTGAGTACCATCTCTTCTTATTGTTGTTATGGGCCATCGAGTTGGTTACAACCCATATCAACTCTTTGAATAATAGGTCTGTACCTTGCCCTATCCCGGGCCAACCTCACCATCTCTAACTTATCGGACCTTATTGCCACAGTCACAGAGTCAACCCATCTCATCCAGGATCTTGCTCTCCTCTCCTGTGCTCATCCTCCACCCTTCCAAGCATGATGTCCTTCTCCAAGGACTGGAACCTCCTAACAACATGCCCAAAGTATGTGAGACTGAGTTTCACCATTTTTGCCTCCAATGAGCACTCTGGTCTCACTCTCTCTAGGACAGACTTGTTTGTCCTTTTGGCAGTCCATAAAGTGTTCAATACTCTTCTCCAGCATCACAACTCAAAGGCATCGATTCTTCTTCTTCTTCTGTCATCCTTAGTCATTGTCCACCTTTCAGATGCATAGCAAGTAATTGAGAAGACCATGGCCTGGATCAGGCACACCTTAGTCTGTAGACTTATGTAGTTGATCTTTATCACGCTGAGGAGATCCTTGACAGCTAAATTTCCCATTGCAACTCATCTTGTCTTCTTATTTTTGTTGTTGTTACTGAATTAGCAGCCTCTTTTTTTTGTGGAGACCCTATAGTATTCTGTAAATTTTCATTATGAGATAGACTCTTGTCTGAAATGTCATTGCCAACTTTTTTAAAAAAAATTGGTTTACTTACAAAGTTTGCATACATTCACATTATGTTTCGTACAATCATTCTCATGCATTATGCTGTCTTTTGCTGTTTTGACTGCTGGTACCATGAGTGTTGATTTGGATCCAAGTAAGATAAAATTGTTGACGACCTCAATCCTTTCTCCATGTGTCAGATGTTGCTTATTGGTCCAGTGCTGAGGATTTTTGTCTTCTGGACATTGAAATGCACTTCTGCATGTTGAGTGAACTTCTGCAGGAAGAGCTCCTTACTTTTGTTCAGGGAAGGCTGTGTCATCTGTGTAGGCAGGTTGTTGATGAGTCTTCCTCTGATTGTGATGCCACATTTTTCTTCATATGAGTCTGGCTTCATAGATTTTTTTTTTGTTCAGCATACAGATTGGAAAGGTATGCAGAAGAACCCTTTTCTAGGTGAGGAAATTTCTCCGAGATGCTGGGTTTCAACCGGAAGAGGAACAGGCAGGAGAGGAGAGACGGGGCTGAGCCCCCTTTGACCAGAGGAGGAAGGAAGGAGCAATGAGTGTCAGGAAAGGAATAAAAAATAACAGAAAGTGAATCATACCTGTTACCCTGAGTGCACCCCAACTACCCACCTCAGGTGTGTGAGAGCAAAACTAGACCCCTTCACAGGGTTTCCCGGCTGTCCATCCTAAAGGGAGCAGATCAGTAGACCCCTCTACTGGGGTGCTGCTGAGGGCTTTGAACCCCTGACTTCTAGATTAGTAGTCACACACACACCACCTGCACTGGCTGGGGAAGCCACAGATGAAGATGATTTGTGTCCCTGCCCCCTTTGATGCCTCCCACCAGGCTCACTTTGCCTCTCACAGTCAACAATAATGCCTCTTGACTTTTGGTTTCACAAACCTAAAAAATAGTTTTTCTCATAGCTTTCAGTAACATGAGAAGCTTGTTATTTGTTTGATCAAATAAGAAAGTTAGCAATAAATTAAAAAATGAAAATCCCATTACATATAATCACCATCGTTACATAAAAGAAAATATGTTTTAAAACAGAAAAAAAAATGGGGCAGACGATCTTCAAGGAGGATAATGGTTTAAATTGCTTAAATATAGCTTTGTACAATGATGGCTATTCTGTCTGCTGGGGTGCTTCTACTGCGGCAAAAACACAGAGCGGCCTCGTGCTGCCCCCTCGTGTCCAAGGTGCGTCACTACACAGGCCAAAGGGGTTTCACAAGGTACCTTGGGGCCTTGTTCTATAGAACACATTTTTCAGTTATTTACTGAACATAGAGCATGTGTCTTGTATTTCTAGAGGCACCATGCTCAGCTTCTAGTTGAAAGTTGGTGGTACAAACCCACTAGCTGCTACATGGGAGGAAGATGTGGCAGCCAACTTCTGTGAAGATTTCCAACCTTGGAAACAGAGCAGTCTAATTCTCCCCGGTCCTATAGGTTTGTCACGAGGCAGAATCTGCTTGAAGGAAGCCCCTTGTTCTTAGCATCGGGCTGACTCACGTGGGATGGAGTGCCAGGAAGCTGAGTGGAGCCAGGTTGTGGTAGACAAGACGCAGGAGGGTATTGCTGATGTTTCAAACAAAATTAACAAAAACATTTGGAAATGTTGACCCTTCCAATTCTCAAGTGCTTTTACTTCATTTTACTTCCTGCCTGAGTTCCTGCCTTGGTGTCCGTGCCTACTAATACGGCCACTCACAGCAGCCAGGGCCTGTTGACATGGGTCCAGCTGGCCAATAAGTGATTCACTCTAGCCCTGCAGGACCCCTGGGCCTAGAGAAAGAGGAAACTGGAACATGACCGTGCAAACCAAACCCAATCATCTGTCCTTTCATTGGTGTGTTTTCTCTCTATCTTTGACAACCAGGGGAAGTTACTACTGATTCAGCTCCAAGTCATGGCGGCTCTGGGTGTGAGAGTAGAATTGTGCTCCACAGGGAGTTTTCAGTGACTGATTTTTGAAAGTAAGATTGTCAGGCATTGTTTCCCAGGTTCTTCTGGGTAAATTCCTTCCTTTCCATTAGCGGCTGGACACATTACCCATATTCAAGGATTCTTTGAATAACATAT
>NW_006399910.1:7682795-7698014 GCF_000299155.1 Elephantulus edwardii | reverse complement strand
CCTCTAGGTTTTCATATTTATTTGAGTATAATTTTTCATAATACTCTAATGTTAGCTTTTTTATTTTCGTTGGTTCTGTTGTGATGTTGCCTGACTCATCTCTTATTCGCATTATTTGTGTTTTTTCTTTCTTTTCCTTTTTGAGTTTTGCTAATGGTTTATCCATTTTGTTGACCTTTTCAAAGTACCAACTCCTAGTTTTGTTGATAGTTTCAATTGTTTTTCGGTTTTCTAGTTCATTTATTTCTGCTCTGATTTTTATAATTTCGGGTTTTTTAGAGGGTGTCGGGTTTTCTGGCTGCTCTTTTTCAATTTGCTGAAGATGAATAACCAATATTATTATTTGACTGTCCCTAAGACAGACACAGAAATGGCTTAATAATAACAACTTTTTTTTTAAATGAGACATTTTCAGAGCTCTGGTGGTCTCGTGGCAAGGAGCTGCACTGTCAATCTGAAGGCACCTGGTTTGAATCCACCAGTTGCTCTGTGGGAGAAAGATGGGCTATCTACTTTTCAGTGATTTACTGCCTCTCTCTGAGAACTATCTGCAAAGTCAGCTATGAGTCTATTCCTTCCCTAGGTCACACAGCATCAACAACAGTCAGGAAAAGCCTTCTTTTCCTGTGAAGTTCTAAGCTTCTTACAAACCCACAGTGACCTCTACGTCCTCGGGGCTCTGAGCTTCACAATTTCTTACTTTATTTTCCAATTAAGTGAGAAGATCCTTGATGGCAGAGACTATCGATTTATCACCGCAGCCATGATCATTATTGTGGTGACATGTGTACAGGCGTCGCTGAGGGCCCAGTTAAATACTAGAAGACAAGGTGAGAGACCACCACTCTCCTCTGAGGTGTCTGGGGAAAGGCTGGAGACCTGCTTCCAAAAGTCACAGCTGTGAACACCCCCTGCACCACTTAGTTCTGCTCTGTGTCTCCAAGGATTGGAATTTAAAAATGTAATTTTATTTAATTTGTTGTTTTTTTCCCCATGAATTGGAATTGACTCAATAGCAATTATGACAATGTATTTACATAATAAAATGGCCACTTCAACCTGTTTTATATGTGTCAGTGACATTAATTACATTTATCGTGTTTTACAACTATTGCCAATTGTTTTTTAATACTATGTCTTAGGGCAGCACATCTTAGTTTTAAAACTGACGTGTTAGCTTTTTAACACTTAATTTAAAGAGTTATTTTGCTCCAGATTTTTACAACTAAAATTTTAATTCCAAATATTTCGGTGCCCATTCAGTGACTTTTCCTCTTGCTCCAGGTAACTTCCAAAATAGCTTTGACTCAATAAATTCATCAAATTGTAGACATTTCTCTTAAGTGGGATCAAACTCAGGTGGTAGTTTGTGTCTGACTTTACTCAGCATGATGTTCATCTTTGCTGTAGTATAATTCAGGACTCCATTTCTTTTGAGGGCTGAAGAATTGAGGCCTGTGAACTGTGGTGGTGGAGAAAAGCACTGAATATCCCACGGACTGCCAGCAGAACAGTCAGATGTGTCTCAGAGAAGGTGCAGCCCGGATGCTTCTTGGAGGCAAAGATGATAAAGCTTTCTCTTCCATACCCTGGACATGTTGTTAAAAGAGGCGCTTCCTTGGAGAGGGACCTCATGCTTGGAAAGGCAGAGGGTTGGTGACAGAATGGGAGATTCTCAAGGAGACTGGCATAGTGACTGCCAACAATGGGCTCAAGTGTGCCAGAGATGATGAGGATGGCGCAGGGTGGGACAGGGTTCAGATCTGTTGTTCATAGGGTCACTATAGGGTATACTCAACTTGATGGGACCTAACAGAAATGATGGGACAACAGAAATGTCCCCTCCGAGGCTGTGTTTTAGTACTTTTCCACCTATTTGTCTTTATCAAATTCTATCCCAACTCTCACCATTTTATCTTTTGTTGTGCACAGAAGCTGTCTATTTCCTTTGAAACATTGGGGATACCAATGCTTTTGGATGTTTATCCACGTTTATAAAACATTTTCTTACCAAATGTGGGAAATAGTTAAGTCAGCATAACGTCAACTCATTCCTTTTAAGACAGAACCAACTTTTCATTGTCCCTCCATGGGGTTTCTGAGGCTGTGAATCATATAGGAGGTGTCAGACATCTTTTTGTTGGGAAGTGGATGGCGAATTCGAAAGGCCAGAGAGATGCGGCCTTTGAGTTAGCAGTGCAATTCCCTATAAATGGCTATTGTGTGAATCCTGGGGTCCGAATCATAGCTGACCCTCTAGCAGGCTTTTGTTGTTGTTGTTCTTATGTGCTATCGAGTTGCTTGCGACTCATAGTGACCCTATGTACAACAGCCCTAAACTCTGCTCTGTCCTGTGCCAATCGCACTGTCTCTGACACTCCCATCCCAATTATCCCAGTCACTGAATCAATCCATCTCATAGAGGGTCTTCCCCTCCTGTGGTGTCCCTCTACCCTCCCAAGCATGATGTCCTTCTCCAAGGACCGGCCTCTCCTCACAACATGTCCAAAGTATGTTAGACGGAGCCTCAGAATCCTTGCCTCCAAGGAGCCACCTGGTTTAACCCTTTCCAGGATGAGTCTGTTTGTTTTCCTAGCAGTCCATGGTACTCTCAATACTCTTCTCCAGCACCACAGCTCAAAGGCATCAATTCTCCTTCTATCTTCCTTGGTCATTGTCCAACTCTCTGATGCATAACAAGTGATTGCAAAGACCATGGCCTGTAGCACCTTAGTCTCCAGAGAGATACCGTTGCTCTTCAGTACTTTGGAGAGGTCCCTAACAGCAGACTTTGCCATGGCAATGCGCCTTTTAATTTCCTGGCTACTGGTGTCAAGAGTGTTGACTGTTGATCTGTGGAAAGAACCACAGCAGGCTTTTAGAGGCTGTAAATTGCATGGGAGGAGATTATCCGTCTTTCTCTCATGGATCAGCTGGTGGACTTGACGCATGCCTTCAGGTTGGCAGCTCAGCTCCTTACCTGGTAGAGCTGACACAGCTCCCTTAAGTCAGCACAAGTAATTTAGCAATAATACTCAAATGCAGTGTTGTATAGACAGAAATGACCCACAGCTGACCCACAGCAGGCTTTGGAGGCTGTACATTGCATAGGAGGCCCCTTCCTTTAGTTATTATTGTTGTGTACCATTGAGTCAGAACCAACTCATAGCTGGACCCTTCAGCTGGTTTTGAGAGGCAGATTTGAGGAGGGGATTGCCTATCCTTCTCCTGAAAAGAAGCTGGTGGATTCGAACTCCATGCCATTGGGATTGCAGTGCAGCTTCTTACCACTAGGCCACCAGAGCTCCTTTGAACCACAAGAGGAGTGTCACCTTTGGGTTAGCCGGGTGCCTTCAGCGGACTATGGCAAGAGAGGTTTACCAATAAACACCTGTTAGATCTCTGTGACTTGAGCTATCTCTCTCTCTTATCTCTCTCTCTCTTTCTATTTATATATTTATATTTAATTTATCTCTATCTCCATTTATTTATATTTATATTTACATTTATATTTTCCCTAATATTACATGGCCAACCTGGACGCTGTTAAGAAGAGCATAATTTAAATGGTCTCAGGGAACATGCTTGTTGCTTGCCCTCTTGTTTTACTCCTGGTCTTGCTGGGGCCATGATTGTTACTGAACGCAAGGGGTTCTTTCCGTAGTCAGTCACCAATAAGACAAACGGAATGCAATATCCATAAATGCAGTTTATTACGCAGATCTGGGAGACAGCGAGTCATCTCTAAGACTGCCTCCCCGTCTGGGAGTGGTCATGACCTTATATACTAGGGTGAAACTCCAGCTCTTTTAACAATGCACTTTTGAAAGGTAATTTCTACATCTGAAAAAGACAGTTTCCATCCATGTATCAGTAATTCAGGAAGGCCCTAGTTCTCTTCCTGGTAAACAGGTAGATTAAGATACAGTTTGCATATGACTGGAGAACCAGCCTCACCAGCATCGAGGATAGATGCATTTCCTCTTCTGGTAAACAGACAGATAAAACTACATGACTAAAGACAGGAAACAGAGAATTCAGAGGCCAAGCAACTAGTTTTGCAGGCTGAAGAAAAATAACTATAGTTTTATAACTGATACCTATACAGAGAATTCTGAACTTATTCATACCACCCTATCATGATGAGCTGATGATGGGCCACTGATGAGCAGTTGGCAGGACAGAATTCTCTCATAGCATCATGTGCTTTTCTTTTCAACAGCTCACTGTGACATGAGGTCCAGTTACTTCTCTGGCATAAGTCATAGAGAGCAATTCCCCATCGTTTTCTAGTGGAAAACTGGAGAAACAGTAAATAGATTTGTCTTGAATCCTAAGTCACTTCTTGAATCCTAAGTCACTTCCAGTACCTTGTCATTGAATGGCTTGCTCTTGGAACCCACTTCTTCCTGCCTGGTCTAGGCCACTCAGCCTGCTTGGGTGAGAAGATCCAAGTTCACATCCAAGGTGGTGGAAGGACCTGTAAAGAACCTAGTGTGGAAGACTGAATATTTACACACAGCACACGGAGCTTGTGTGACTTGGTTAAAGAGAAGTCAAATGAAGTCAGAAATTGTAAGTTAAAAGGTGCTCTGGGGATTGAATATTTATGACGCACGTTGTGACCACGAAGTGAATTTTAATCATTTATCATCCAACCTCACACTATCTCAGTAACACGCAAGTATTAGAGTTATGGCTGAGAACTCAAATTTGAACGACTTCCTGTAAAAAAGGGGATATCTTCATATACTTGGGTCCTGGTTTTAATGCTATTGTGAAGTAAGGTCATAAATTTGTCTTAATACCTTCCTGAGGCCTGGCCTAGCCTCATCCCTATCCTTTCCTGTGGCTCTTCTGAATGTGCTGGACCCACTCACAGGTAGCTTTCTCTCATTAACCACTGGGGCACACCCTTGTTTTCCTACAACATCTAATTAGGAGTGAGTGACTATCTTTGTTCTGAGGTGATAAGAGGACAAATTGAGATGTTTCTGACTTTGTATGTGCATGTCTGAGGGGACATATCTACTGAGTTTCACTTAGAATTTAATCTGAAATTTACTTTGGATTGAAGCTGTTTATAAAACCACGGCTCGACTGTGACCCTTTTTGTTTCTAAGAAGGCTTCAAAAAGCCACGGCTACAGTGCATTTTTCTTTGCCTATCCAAATGCCCTTGCTTCAAAATGATTTCTCTGTATAATCTGTCCTTTCTCTCCAATTTTTAAAATCCTTGCTTTTTATAGTCTGTAAGGAATTTTGCTGCCAATCCAAAGATGGTGCCTCTCTAACCCACAGACTGGTGGTTCAAATTCACAAGAGGCTCCACTGGAGAAAGATGGACAATCTCTTCCCATGTGACTTACAGCCCTCAAAAGCCCTGTGGATAGTCAGATATGAGTCGGTTTCAACTCAGTGGAAATGAACTGAGTTTGAGTTGCTCTACTTTATATTTAGACTTACTGGCCCTTAAATCTAGCAGAAATTTGGTCCAACCCTTTTATTTTATTGATGAGGAAATGATGCTTTCCAAAAAGTGAGAGTACTAAAGTCCAAGTGTTCTGAGTCTTTCTGAGTCTTTGTCTGTCTTTTTGCTGTAGTCTAAAATTGTATGATACATGATGCTCTCAAGTGGTTTTCCACTTCTACATGGAATGATTTTTATCTTAGATTCTTCTACGTCACTGAGCATGCTGAGTTAGCATGGAGCTCAGATATAAGGTAAGAATGGCCAGTTGGTAGTTACTGGAACACTATTTAGGCCCCAGTAATGGCTGTATTGTAATGGTTGCCTGAAGTACTGTTTTGAGGAGGAATCAGTGAGATAGGTTTTCATAGGGCACTCACTTCTCAGTGGCGAAGTCTCTCCCTATATATGACCTCTTATAGAGAGGACTGACCATCCTACATAAAATACCCTTCCAATTCTATTCCCTCAGTCATATCCTATTGCTTTTGTTTCCTAGAACTTCTCATCAGAAATGATCTTTACTGTGCATTGACTTATTCTCCTTCTAGAATATAAACTCCAAGGAGGCAGGGGCTTTATTTTGCTCACTGCTGTCTATAGTGCTTATTAGACTTTAGACATAGACGAAACATTCAATAAACATTTGTGAACTCTATGTTAACAATTATAGCTTACTCAGCTCCACAATCAACATTCTTGTCACTAGCAGTCAGGAAATCAAAAGACAAATTGCACTGGGAATATCTGCTGTAGGGAGCTCTCCAGAGTGCTGAGAAGCAACACTGTCAGTCTAGAGGCAGATGCGCCTGATCCAGGCCATGGTCTTCCAATTAGTTCCTGTGTATTAGAGATCCAGACAATGACTAAGAATGATGGAAGATGAAGATGAATTTATGCCTTTGAATTATGGTGCTGAAGAAGAGTCTTGAACATGGGCCACAAAGAAAACAAATGGGTCTTTCTTGGAGAGGGTGAAACCAAATTTCACCTGGAGAGGCTAGGATTTTTAAGCTCCGTCTCATGTAATTTGGGCACATGGCCAGGAGGGATCAGTCCTTGGATGAGGACATCATGCTTGGAAGGGTAGAAGTACAGTGTAGGAGAGGGAGACCCTGGATGAGATGGGTTGATACAATAACTGGGGCAATGGGGATTGGTATGTTAGAATCAGTGAGACTGGCTCAGGACAGTCACAGGTGACTTGCTGGCACATAACAACAAAAACAACAACAACAACAACAACAACAAAATCATGCATGATGGAAACATTGGTACCAAGAAGAGATTCTTGGATATTGGGTCATCTTAAACCCAATCAATACTGTTGCTTCATGTCAAAAGCAAAATATGATTTTATTATTATTTTTAATATGTGTGCTAATAAATTAGATTTACTATCATTCCTGGGACTCTGGGGTTGTATATTGTTGTTAGGTGCCATTGAGCTGGGTAAAACACATAGCAATCCTGTGAACAACAGATGGGAACTCTGTACTATCCTGTGCCATCTCACATTTCCTGACACATTAGAGCCAATTGCAGAAGTCACCACATCAGCCCACCTGGGCGAAAGTCTTCCTCTCCTTTGCTGACCTTCTACTTTTCTGAGTATCACGTCCCTCTCTAAGGAATAGCCCCTTCTAGCAACATGTCCAAAGATCACTCTACTGCACCCTCTCCAAGACATATTTGTTTGTTCTTTTGGCCATCCATAGGATGTTTTGTGCTCTTCTCCAACACCACGGCTCAAAGGCATCAATTCTTCTTCTGTCATCTTCATTCTTTGTCTAGCTCTTAGATGCCTAGTAAGTGATTGGAAAGGCCATGGCCTGAATGTTATGTACCTTAGTCCTCAACCTGACATCATTATTCCTCAATAATTTGGAAGGTACAATACATCTTTTGATTTTCTGACTATGAGTACCAACAGTGTTAATTATAAATCCAAGTAAGACGGCTTCAATTTTTTCTCCATCTATCATGATGTTGCCTATTGGTCTAGTGGTAAGAATCTTTGTTTTCTCGACACTGAGATGCAATTCATATTGAAGGCTGCATTTCTTGATCTTCTGCAACAAGAGCTTCAAGTCCTTTTTACTTTCAGTAAGCAAGGTTGTGTAATCTGCATAATACAGTCTTCCTCTGGTCTTGATGCCACATTCCTCTTCATGGAATCCAGCTTCTTGAATAATTAACTCAGCAAACAGATTGAATAGGTAGGAGAGAGAATACAATCATGACACAATCTCTTTTATATTTTAAATCATGTTGTCAGAGGGTTGACAGTTGCAACAAATTCATCTTGGTTGGATCTACAATTACTACCCTTAGTACCAGCAGTCAGGACATAAAGAGACATATTAGCACTGAGAAAATCTGCAGTTAGGGACTTCTCCAAATTATTGAGGAGCAATGATGTCAGTTTGAGGACTAGAGATCATCTGATTCAGACCATAGTCTTTACAATCACCTGCTATGCATCTGAGAGGTGGACAATGAATAAGGATGACAGAAGAAGAAATGATGCCTTTGAGTTGTGGTGTTAGAGAAGAACACTGACCATCCCATGGACTGCCAAAAGAAAAACTCCAAAATGTCTTGGAGAGGATACAGCCAGAGTCCTCTTTGGAAGCAAAGATGATGAACCTTCACCTCACATACTTTGGGTGTGTTGCTAGGAGGGACTAGTCTTTGGAGAGGGACATGGTGCTTGGAAGGATGAAGGGTCAGTGAAGGAGAGGAAGACCCTCAACCAGGTGGATTGACACAGTGACTGCTTCAATGGGCTCTGTGTATCAGAAAATGTGAGGATGGCACAGGATTGAACAGGGTTCAGATCTTTTGTTCATAGGGTCAATATGAGTAATACTTGTCTTGATGCCACTTAACAACAACAGAGTCCAGAGTGCTGAAGAACAAGGATACAAGTCTAAAAACTAAGATGCACGTGATCCAGGACATAGCTTTTGCAATTACTTGCTATGCAATAGAGAGCTGGACAATGACCAAGGATGACCAAAGAAGAATTTGTGCCTTTGGGTTATGGTGCTACGAAGGACTACTGAACATACTTAACTGCCAAGAGAACTAACAGGTTTGTCCTGGAGAGAGCAAAACCAAGCTACACCTTGGAGGAAAGGATTTTTAGACTCACTCTCACATACTTTGACCATGTAGCTGGAAGGGACAAGTCTTTGGAGAGGATATCATGTTTGGAAGGGTTGAGGGACAATTTAGGAGAGGAAGACCCCAGATAAGATGAATTCACACAATAACTGGGGTAATGAGGGTAGGTGTGTCAAAGACAGTGAGATTAGCTCAGGGTAGAGCAGGGTTCAGAACTAAAGAGCATGGGGTTTCTATAGTCAGTTAACTTGACAATACATAACAACAGTGTTACCTTGCTCTGTTTGCCCAACAGCCTCCTGATCTGGGATTCCCATTCTTCTCAATGTTAGTCATAACTTGTTATGCTCCATACAGTCAAGTGCTTTTGCATAATCAGTAACGCATAGATAGACATTCTTCTGGTATTCTTTACTTTCAGCCAGGATCCATCTAATATCAGCAATGATATCCCTGGTGTCATAGCCTCTTTAAATTCTGCTTGAACTTTTGGCAGTTCCCTATGTATGTACTGTTCCAGCTGTTTTTTAAATGATCTCCAGCAGTATTTAGCTTGTGTGTGGTATTAATGATATTGTTAGATAGTTTTCACATTCAGTTGAATCACCTTTCTTGGAATGGGAATAAATATGGACCTCTTCCAATCTGTCGGCCAGACAGCTCTTCTCCAAATTTCCTGCCACAGTTTGGTGAGTGCCTCCAGGGCTGCATCTGTTAATTGAAACAAGTGAACTGGTATCACATCAATTCCTGGACCTTATTTTTTGCCAATGCCTTCAGTGCAATTTCCACTTCTTCTTTCATTGGTTCCTGCTTAATTGATACTTTCTGAAATTTTTCAATACCAGTCAGTTGTTTTTGGTACAGTGATTCTGTGTTTTCCCTCCATCTTCTTTTGATGCTTTCTGGGTCATTCAATATCTTTCCAATAGCATCTTTCAGTACTGAGACACGAGTCTTTAATTTGTTTTTCAATTCTCTCAGATTGAGAAATATTGAGCAAGTTCATCCTCTTTTATTCTCCAATCCCAGCTCTCTGTGCATTCCTTTATAATACTTTGCTTTGTCTTCCTGAGCTGCCCTTTGAAATCTTCTGTTCAGCCCTTTTCCTTTGGCACATTTTCCCTTTGTTTTTACTTCTTGATGCTCTGGTGCAATTTTTAGAATCTCTTTGGACATCTATTTCAGTTTTTTTTTTCTATTCAGCTCCTTAACTTCTTGATTTCTTTCCTTTGCTTTGGCTTCTCAGAATTCTAGTGCAATATTCAGAGTCTCTTCTGACAACCATTTTGGTCTTTTCGTCTTCTTCCTTCTTAGTAATGACTTTCTGCATTCTTCATGAACCATATTCTTGATATTTTCCCACAGCTTATCTGTTCTTCATTCATTAGTGTCAAGGTCTCAAACATATTTCTGAGTTGGTTTTTAATTTCATGGGAGATAGAGTCAAGGTCAAATTTTGATTCCTTTGGGTATGATTTAACCTTGTTTAGTTTTAATTTGAAGTTGATGGTCTGTTCTATAATCAGCACCTGAAGAAGCATATATTCTAATAATTGTCATAGTAACAGGTCTTCCTTGTGTGGATATAGTACAACATTGTATTTCAGGATAGAACTTGAAATTGACTTTTTGACTATGAATGCAACACCATTCTTCCTCTGTTTTTAATTCCTAGCATAGCAAGTATATCATATGATTATCTGATCTAAAGTGACCAAAGCTGGTCCAGCTCATCTCACTAATGCCTAGTAGATTGATATTGACATGTTCCATTTTATTTTTCACAATTTCTAGTTTTCCAGCATTTAAGCTATGTACATTTCATGTTTCAATTATTAAACAATATTGGCCAATATTTTTCCTCATTTTGCCTGGTTTCAAATCTGGGCTCAACCACTACTACGTATAACTATCCATGTTCCTCTACTGTTCAGTGTTTTCAGAGGCCTGTTATTTAATAAGTGGATGACCATTCCTTCTTCCTAGGCTTAATCTGGGAGATCTACTAAAACTTGTCCACCATGGATAATCCTTGTAGCACTTGACACACCAGTGGTGTAGTTTTCAGTACCCTAGCAACCCACAAGTTATCTCAGTACAGCAAACTGACAGACAAGTGCTGAACCAATTAGAACATGTTCTCCACAAATGCAACAAACTATTTAATTTGTAACTCTAATAGTAAATCTGTCTTCACACCAGACCAAACAACTCACACCTGATTGTTAATTAAAGAAAAAACCAAACAGCTCATACCTGACTATTAAATAAAAAGGATCATACTGTTCACATTTGATTGTTAATGAAATAAAAACTACCCACCTTCCAGAATCCAACTGCTTTAAGCAATAAAGTCATATACTCAATGTATCCTTTCTGTGGGTCAATTTTAACTCACAACAACCCTTTGAGATAGAATGGAACTACTCTGTTGAGTAAAGACTTTAATATTTACAAATGAAAGGAGGTAATATTTATATAGTAGAAGTATCCCTTGGAAAATGCTGTAATATTTACAGAATAAGATTGCCATGTCTTTCTCCTGTGGAGTGGCTGGTAGGTTTGAACCTTTCACCTTGTGGTTAGCAGCTGAGAACTTAATCACTGTACCACCAGGACTCACTGTACCCTTCTTTCCTACTCGCCTAAATTTGATAGTGGCAATATGACCTAGCATTTAATTATTTGTACAGCTTATTTAAATTAAAATAGCAACAATCTCGAAGTTCTTCTCAAGCTTAACAAACTCTTAAAAAAATTTTTTTTGTGTGTGTATTACTCTACTGTCTGGCAGGCCATCAGATTCTTCAGTTCCTGTAATAAAAAGGGAATGGTGTGAGGTGGGTGTGAAATATGACATGCGGAGGAACACACCTTGGTTAAACAAGAGCGGACACTGATCAAGTCCATTAATCAACGTACTTTTTAAATCCCCACAGGTTTGAAGACGGTGGCATCCAGGGATTTGATTAAAGAGGAAATATAAAATGGCAGAAGAGGCCCCTTAGCTGCCTGGGCGGGTCACATTTCAGAGGCTCTGATTAATAGGACATTACTTTCTATGGGATTTGCTTTCCCTGAGCCATCTTTTTAGAGTTTATTTGCTAAGAAAAGGGAAGTTTGAGCTGCAATGTTTCTCTCACAGCTGCTGGAAAACTGCCACATTTTAAAAAAAATTTGAGAATCTCCTCAGACCAGCATTCATACTTTTTCATTGTTAGACTATTTTGATTTCCATATAGTTATTTTTATTCTCAAAATCCTGTTCATATCCAAGGGTTTCTTATCACCTTCAGAACAAATTTTAACCCTAAATATATACCTCTTGCTATGAGTTTCATTTTATAATTTTTCTGCTTGCTCATTATTTAATTAACTTTTTTAAGAAGAACAAACAGGTCAGTCCTAGAGAGGGTAAAACCAAGTTGCTCCTTGGAGGCAAGGATTTTATTTATTTTTTTGGAGGCAAGGATTTTGAATCTGTCTCACATACTTTGGGTATGTGTACAGGAGGGACCAGTCCTTGGAGAAGGTCATCATACTTGGAAGGATGAAGGGACAGCATAGAAGAGGAAGACCATGAATGAGATGGTTGGCACAGTAACTGGAGTAATGGGGACAGGTGTGTCAGAGGCAGTGAGATTGGATCAGGATAGGGAAGGTTCAGAGCTATGGCACATAGAGTTGATAAGAGTTGCAGGAGACTTGATGACATATAACAACCACAACCACATCATGAGACATTTATGCTTAAGTTCTAAATAATTGTTGCTTGAATTGGCTTACAGTGATCTTATGTACAGCAAAATGAAACTGCCTGATCCTATGCCATCTACACAATCTCTGCTGTGCTTACACTCATTGATGTAGTCACTGGTGATCTAGCTCTAACCCTCTATTTTCCAAAACATGATGCTCTCCTCCAGGGACTGGTCCTTTCCTGATGACAAGTCCTATAGTAGATTTCCTAAATATGAAGGAGGGAAGCCCTAAATCAAAAGAGGGAAATATTCCATTATTCCATGTTCTCTAAGAATTCTTGAAAAGTGTTAACTATATTACAACAGAGAACAGTTAATGAATATCTCCTACTACAAGCACATGGCATGGTCAGGCCACCCTAACAGGTGTTTAAAGTACAGCAGGCCTGTGATTTTTCACCCCTTCCTATCCTCACCTCTCTCTCCTACTACCTCTTCCCTCCTTGGATCCCATACATGTTTTACTAGTTATCCTATTTTTACAACAATTATCTTATGCAGAACAGAACACCCTGGGAGGAGCCAACCAGGAAGAACATGACCACATCCACTAAACTCTGTCTTTAAGCCCTAACGGGAGAGGGGAGTGGAGGTGGCCATGTTCTTTCTGGTGGCTCCTCCCAGGGTGTTCTGTGACTTCTTGCTGACAGAGCTTAGTGTGTGTGGTCTGTGTGCATGCACAGGTATTATTTGGCCTAGGGTTTAAGGCAGGAAGGTACTTCAAGCCCCAACGGGCCATTGGGCCAGGTTCAAATTGTTTTTCTGTCATACATTCTTCTAGGTGGTATAGCATAGCACTGGTCTGTGCATTGCTGTACTGAGGTAACTCGTGGTTGCTGTGATGCTGACCACTGTGACACTGATGTGCCACACATGGTAATAGTCACCATGGTGGACAGTGTTTGCTGGAGCTTTCCAACTAACACAAACCTGGAAGCAGGAGCAGCATCCACTTCCGAAATGGCTTGCCTCTGGAAACCCTATGAACAATGCTCAGGCCTTTCATTCATAGGGTCTCTATGAGTCGTCTATGACTTGAAGGCACCAAACAACAACAACAAATCTTATGCAGTATTTGTCCTTATTTAACCGAGTTAGTTCACTTAGCATAATGTTTTCCAGTCTCTTCCAAGTTATGTAGTATTTTTTGAAATCATTACTCCTGAGCGATACATAGTATTCCATTGTTTGAATGTACCACCATTTCTCAATCCATTCAGTTGTGTTTGGACATCTGGGTTGTTTCCATGTTCTTGAAATGGTGAGTAATGCTGCTATGAACGCTGTTGTACAAATCTCCAACCGCCCTAAATCCTGCTCTATCCTGTGCCAATCCCACTTTCTCCAACATACCTACCCCCATTACTCCAGTCACTGAATCAATTAATCTCATTGAGGATCTTCCTCTCCTGCACTGTCCCTCCACCCCCTCAAGAATTACTTCCCTCTCCAAAGACTAGTCCCTCCTTGCAACATGTCTAAAGTATGTCAGACGAATCTTCAGAATCCTTGCGTACCTGGTTTCCACACTCTCCACGATGAATCTGTTTGTTCTCTTAGCTGTCCATGCTATATTTAATACTCTTCTTCAGCACCATAGTTTAAAGGCATCAATTCTCCTTCTATCATCCCTGGTCATTGCCCAGCTCTTTGATGCATAGCAAGTGATTGCAAAGGCCATGGCCTGTATCAGGTGTGCCTTAGTCTTCAGACTGACATTGTTGCGCCTCAGTACTTTAGATAAGTTTCTGACAACAGACTTTCCCAATGAAATACATCTTTTAATTTCCTAGTAGTGTAAGATTAATGCTTTTGTAAAGCTATTTAATATGAAAAGAATTCTTTCTGGTTAAAAAAAAAGAAGAAAATATTGCTCTAAGTATCATTGTCTACATTACGTGTGTGTATGTGGTGTTAACCTAAAAGTTGGCATTTTTTTTTAGCTTCTTCTGGTCTCCAACTACCTTAACTGAAGACACATGTAAATCAACATCAGCTGTGGGACTAGAATAAGAAAAAGAGTGCTTCCCACACTGGGGAGCAAGACTTGAGGCCAGCAAGACTTGTAGTGGCAAGCCTTGAGGGAGATCCTGGCAGCAGGACCATAGTGATAGTGTTGGAAAGACAGTGACATTGCTGTGGAGAAACTGTGGCAAGATGCGATCTGAGGCTTCTTGCATTTGTGCTGGCCACAGCTAAAGGTTTGGCTGCTCTTTCCAGATGTTTGAACTTACAACTGCTCTGAGGCAAACCTTGCTGGATGATTTGGATTTGACTGCTGAACTGAAGCCTGGACGAACTGAGGAATTATGCTTTGGAATTTGGACTAAAACTGGACTTATTTTAGGTGATATTCTTTGCTTCCTCCACTCTCCAGCTTCCTTCCTTAAGAAACCTCATTGTTGGTACCATTACACAAAATTTAAAAAGTAAAGCAGAAACAAGTAGGAAGGAACTGAAATTTCTAGGTTAAAAGTGGTGCCAGGGATTCTCCTAAGCAGAGAGGATGTTGAGAGTTGAGGGACAAATAGTTGAGTCCTTTTAAAGGAAGATGACAAGACATTGTGCTCAAGATAAAGAAGTGAATAGAGATCTAAGAATAGAGGTGTGGATGTGTAAATAGTCTGGGAGAAGTCAGACTGGAAAGACTTCATGTTCCTGTGCATAAAAGGAGTAATAAAAACAAGTTGCTGTCCAGTCAACTCTAACACATGGTGACTCCAATTACGTCAGAGTAGAACTCTAGGTTTTCAAGGTGCATAGGGTTTTCTATATCTAATTGCCTGGATACCTCTGGGTGACTTAAACCTCGAAACTTTATCGGCAGCTGAACTTATTTTTTTTTTTTTTTTTTTTT
>NW_006399910.1:7677698-7682695 GCF_000299155.1 Elephantulus edwardii | reverse complement strand
ATTTTAGTAAGAAAAAGTAGTCAGGGACGAAACAACGGTAATCATTTAAACAATCCCCTACCCTACGCCATTGCTTAGAATCAATAGTTCCTTCTTGTGGAAACCATGGGCAAACATCTTCTAAAAACAAGAAAAATTTCTTTAAATCTTTTTTAGTTACCCTTATACCTCTTTGCCTTGAGGAAATCCTTGATCCCCTTTACGAACAATTCATGTTCACTTAATCCCTGTCGCATAATTTCGCTGCCTCTCGTGCCTCTCTCACAGGGCGGGTAATCCTGTGGCGGCAGCTCCGTGCCTGTCTCTCAGGGCGAATAGTCCTGCGGCTGGCAACAATGCGAGTCTGCACTCGTGGTCCCTGACTCACGGCGACTCAATGGATGGGCCGGCCGGTCACTTCTAGCGGGCAGTGTTCATCGTCCTTCCTCGTTCCTGGGGCCCCACGTTTGGGCGCCAATTATGCCCCGGCCAGCGGGGACATTCAACGGTGACCCTAGGAGAGGAAGAAAGAGAATGGGGGGCCCAGGAGACAAAGAGACATTGAGACAAGATGGAATTTCCAATCAAGTCTGGCAGCTGAACTTATTAACCTTTTTCACCACCTGGGGACTCTGGATAAAGGGAAGCTACCTAGATTTGTAAGGAACAAAAATTCATCAGGCTTCCGTGTTGGGAAGTCCCTTCCTGGGGTAGCGTGGAGAATGGATGGGGATGGGAGAGAATCTAATGCTGGAGAAAATGCACAACTGAGCATTGTCATGGAGAGCAGTGCATGGGGCACCTGCTAATAAAGAGGACAGGGGCAAAAAAGGCAATCAAAGCAGGTTCTAGGAGTCTATCGGGACAAATCGAGTTAGGCTAACATTTGACAAGAAAGAGGACTTAATTTAGCACAGGGTTGCTTTTATTTTGATTTACTTGCAAAACCTTGGAAAGCAGATGAAATGCCACATGTGAGATGAGGACTAAGGGCCTCCTGCTGCTGTCCTTGTTTCTGGAAGTATCGTATCTTTCAGAGATGGTGTCAGTTCACTTTAGATTGGACAATGTCTACTAGGTCAGAGTGGTCAAGGGCTGTAGAATTTTATGGTACTGACTCCCTCAACATTTGAAGCCATGCAAGGTTAATCACACCTCCAGGTTTTTGTCTGAATTCTGGATTGAGTGACTTTCTCTTTCTGTGTGGCAGGCCTTGGACATTTACTATTTGCTTACTGACTTTCACAAGGTAGGGATGGTAAAAGTTTAGGTGGAAAAAGTGTTAGTCACTATGGGCTAAAGAGAAATATCTAGGATAGCTCTCATTCATGGGCCAGAATGGTTAAATAAAGAATTAAAAAAATTGGGAAAGGGGAAACATATTAGGTCTCGTGAGTTAGAGTTGTTTGTAGAATTTGAGGGAGATTTTGGTCTGGAGCTGGAATTTCATCATATGGGTTGGAGGTACAAGGGTTGAGAGAAAAAAAGAAAGCAGGAATCACAGATTTGTGTGAATGATGGAGTAAGTGCTAGAGTATCAAAAAACAGAGCTCCTGAGGTATTAATTTTTATCCAAATGAAGAGAAGTCTATGAACATAATAAATACATCTAAGTGAGAGAGTAGAGTGGGAAATGTGCCTTCCTGGAGATGAAAGGGTAAGAAGAAATGGCCATCCAACAGTGTCAAAGCAGATGAGAATTGAAGGAACCATTTGACAAGGCATCCTCAGTAGAGAAGGTTCAACTTGTCTATTTTGAGCTGAAAGGTTTATGTCAGAGATGAAATTTATATTTCTGGTGGGATAAATGGATTAAGAAATCTGCAATGAAGGGTGTTTCTTATGTGATTGGGCTCATTCTGATCATCACCGTATTTTCAACGAATAATTTTACAGTTTTAAAAGTACTGGTAGTGGCAACTACTCATTTTAAGAAAAGAAAATTTCTATCAGGACAAAGAGAAACAAAAACTCAGATAAAAAAAAATCTACAATCTTTTTGTCCATTGAAACCACTAGAACATGTTAACATTCTCAAGTTAGTGTATGTCTTCGACATTTTCCATATTTTCTCATTCTCTTTTTCTCTTTCACATATGCATATGCATATGCATATTTAATGAATATGTATGCTAGGGAGCTCTGGTGGCTGGGTGGTAAGAAGCTACACTATCCTAGAAAGAGAAGGTAGGGCAATCTCCTCCTATGCAAGTAAGTAACTGCCTCTGAAAACCTGCTGGAGGGTCACCTATGGGTCTATTTTGACTCGACAACACACAACAACAACAACAACAAAACATACACATATATTATGATTAACACCATGGGATCAAATAACTTTGCAGCTTATTTCAGCTTAATGAACTCATTGTATGCCATTAAGAAGCAACAGAATTTCTCTTAGTGACTATAACTGATGTCGTATTATTGAGCATTTAAGGTTTCTTTTAGAAATAACATTATAATGAAATACTGCACGGTTCAAAATTAGGAAAGGAATGCGTCAGGGATGCGTCCTGTTCTCCATACCACTTCAGTCTATATGTGGAACAGACCATTCAAGAGGTTGGGCTTGTGAGGAAGAGAGTGACATCAGGATTGAAGAAGACTTATCAACTATCTGCGTTATGCAGATGATATAACCTTGTTTGCTGAAACTGAGGAGGCCCTGAAGCATTTATTACAGAAGGTCAAGTATTATAGTCTTTAATAGGGATTGAAGCTTAACATCAAGAAGACAAAGATTCTCAACACTGTGCCATTGGCCATTGGCAAGCACCATGATAGATGGAGAAGAGATTGAAGATGTTAAGAATTTCAACTTGCTTGACTCCACAATCATCATTCTTGGCAAAAGCAGTCAAGAAATCAAAGGACAAATTGTACTCGGGAAGTCTTCTGTCAGGGACCTCTCCAGAGTGCTGAGGAGCAATGATGTCAGTCTGGAAACTAAGACATGCCCCCAATCCAGGCCATGGTATTCACAATTATGTGCTATGTATCAGAGAGCTGGACAATGACTAAGGATGATGGAAGAATTGATGCCTTGAAGTTGTACTGGAGAAGAGTCTTGAACATACCATGGACTGCCAAGAAAACAAATAGGTCTGTCTTGGAGAGGGTGAAACCATGTTTCTCAATGGAGGCTAAGATTTTGAAGCTCTGTCTCACATACTTTGGGCACATGGCCGGGGAGATTAATCCTTGGAAAAGGATTAATCCTTCACGCTCAGAAGGGTGGAGAGACAGCACAGGAGAGAAAGACCAGACGAGCTAGATTGACAAGTTAAGTGGGGCGATGGGATTAGGTGTATCAGAGTCAGTGAGACTGTTTCAGGATAGGGCAGGATTCAGATCTGTTGTACACAGAATTGCTATGTGTCATAAGCAACTCAATGACACATAACAACAACAACAATGAATACCGTTATAGTCCAAAGAGTTAATTAGATCTTTAAGTCAATTTCCTAAAGGAAAAATTGGAGTTTCAGAGAGCATTTGCATTTTAATAAACTAGAGTTAGGGTCCACCTGTTTATACACTATAAATAAGAAATATGGAAGATATTCTTTAAGTCATGATTTGTGAGAGTGATAATCCTTCACCATTCCAATGAAACCTATATATAGAGTACGATGCCTATTTATATAAAATGACTATGAAAAGATTTACGGAAAATTCTGATAGCAACTTCACACCAAGGAATTGGCTAGGAATCAAAATTAGCAGGGCCAAGAAAAATCTCCCTTTCAGACACTTTTGGATATTCATCTAGATATGTAAAACTTATCTGTGATAACTTTTTAAATTCATTTTTGCATTTGTCTAAAATTCGATCTTAAGGTATTCACTGTTTCTTAACTATTATTTTGAGGACAATTTTATTGCTTGTTAGTGGAATACTTTACAGCTGATGAGAACTGACTGGTCAAAAGGCATTTTCAGTTTTCCTTGTTGGAAGTGCTCCATCTTCAGGGTGGTCTGAGCTGAAGATGAAGGTCTCATTGAACAGCTTTGCAGTGGTTCCTTAGCGCATGCTTATTGAACGGTTTTATCTATTAACTCACTGAATACTTAACAAGAATCTGCTCTGAACCAGGTACTCTTGTGAGCACTGGTGTGTAAAGCAGATGACTCACTGGTTTTTATGGGGTAGGAGATTCTCACAGAAAGTGAATTCAAAAAGCCAAGATGTCGTCAGATGATAATGAATGTCATGGTGGCAGCAGCAGCAGATTAGTGTTGTGATAAATGTGATGGGGTAATTACAATGGGGCACATCTTATGACTGAAAAGGTTATATTTGATCTGAGAAGAAGGTAGCCTTTGGAAAACCTGAAGGAGGAGTGCTGTTAGGAGAGGAATGCATGTGAAGAGATCCCAAAAGGGACCAAGCTGAGTATGTTTGAGATACAGAAAGAAGACCCAAGTGTGTGGGCTTATAGTGACTGTACAGAAAGTAGTTAGAGATTAGAGGAAGAGGCAGACAGGGAAAGTGATAAGGCTCCATGAAGACCACAGTAAGGAAATGAGATGCTTTCAAAGTGTGGTGAGAAGATTTACTATTTTTAAATTATTTTTTGCCAGTGAGGTTGTAAATTTTTTTTGAATATTAATAATTGCATGTCATCTTTGCCTCCATCACATGATATTATTAGCACTCTAAAACTATGTACAATTTCACTGGGGCAAAAAAAAAAGTAAACCTCATCATTTTTTGAGTGAGTCCAGTTTTTTTACTTTGGCAAGGGGTAAAGGAAATGGGAACGATCCAGCAGGGACCTAAAAAGATGTGGTTATAGATGGCAGCGGAGGCAGAGACAGCATGGTGAGCGGCGGGAGTAGTGAACCACTTAAAGCAGGGCCATTATGGCCTCCTACAGACTTCAGCTTATTGATAATTGAACACTTAAACAGTTGATGACTGGCCCTCAGTGAAGATTGAGGCTCAACAACAGGAATTCAAGGATTCCCAAGGAGGAATGGGTGAGTCTCGTGGCTTCCAACCCTTCCCGCAG
>NW_006399910.1:7671542-7676283 GCF_000299155.1 Elephantulus edwardii | reverse complement strand
TTACCATTGGAAAATGCTTGTCATTCCTCTGTAGCATCTGGTCCCCACTGGACCCTCATCATTTCTTTCACCTGCTCTCCCCACAGACCAAACTGTGCAGCTCTGCAACTGCATCCTGGCCCATTCTCACCCTTTTCCCCCCAACCCTCACCTCCTTGTACCCCCCAATATATTTTTTCCCAATAAAAGAAAAGAAAAAGATGGGGTTATGGTGGGCATAGTCCAATGATGATTAATTTTATAAAACTCGTTGTGTGGGAATGATTGTATAAAACATAATGTCAATGAAGAAAAGTGTGAAACACACACACAAAACCCCACAATGTATATGAATAATTATATGTATGCCAATAAAACAAACAAACAAGTAAACAAACAAAAGTTGCCATGCTCATTGCTCTTCCTCTGCTAATTCAGAATGACACCCGGGGCCCTTGGCACAATACAGGGACTTTCCCTATGGTAACTTTAAACCCTCAAAGATTTAAAAAAAAAAAAAAGAAAAGGTGGAAGTAGAAATATTATTTGATTCAGGAATACGACTTTTAGGTATATATCCCAAAGAAATAGGAGCTGTGATATGAACAAGTATGTGCATACCTGTGTTTATTTTAGCTTTATTCACAATACTAGAGAGGAAGTTTCAGGATTTCAAAGCTTTTCAGAGAACACTCCAAGAAGAAAGAAAAACAACCCCATTAAAACAACTCTTCATTGCTCATTGACCTGGGCAAAATAATACATTGTGAATTTCCCCGAGGTAACTATTACAGTTTTCCTAAAAACTTTCTTTGATACGCTATGAGTTTTAATTAGGGTCATTAAGTACAGAAATCCTTGAACTGTAAAGGGCATATGAACAACCCAGTGGTGTGCCGATTATGTTGTACTGGAATTCAACAGTGGACCTTAATCGTGACATGTGAACAAGACCATAAGGCAATGCGGCCTCCTCCACAAACCTTATGCAGTTACCTCCAACACCAGGCAATCTTGGGAAAGAGTTTGTGAAAGACTAACAGGAAGAACTATGAGAATGCATGAAAACCAAAATGAATAGCAAGTCATCACCCCTGAGTCAATTCTGACAAAGAGCAGCACCTTATGTTCGAGAAAAGAATTATTATATAAGGTTTTCTTGACTTTATTCTTTATGGAAGCAGGCTTCCAGTCCTCCTACAGTATTGCTGGGTCAGTTTGAACTTCCCACTTTTAGATTGTTGTTTTGTTGTTGTGTTCTGTCAGAACCAACTCATAGATGACCCACCAGCAGGTTTTTAGATGCATGTAAATATCATGAAAGGAGATAGCCCATCTTTCTCATGGAGTATCTGATGGATTTGAATGACATATCTTTGGGTTGGAAGTGCAATTCCTTATCACTAAGCCACCAGAGCTCCCTAACTTTAGGCTGCTGTTAGGTGCCATTGAGTCAAGTATGACTCATAGTGATCCTATGAACAAAACGTCTGAACCCTGTTCTATCCTGCGCCATCCTCATATTCCCTGACACACAAGAGCCCCTTGCAGCAGTCATTGTGTCAGTTCACCTGGTTGAGGGTCTTCCTATCCTTTGCCGACCCTTCACCCTTTCCAGTATCATGCCCCTTTCCAATAGCTTATCATAGCAATATGTCCAATGTGAGGCACAGCCTCATCATTCTTGCCTCCAAAGAACACTCCATTTGCCAACCATGAGATGTTCAGTGCTCTTCTGTAACACCACAGCTCAAAGGCTTTTTCTTGTCATTCTTTTTCATTGTCCAGCTCTCAGAAGCATATTAGTTTACCTTAAAGTACCCAAGAACTATGGGAATGCAGAAACTCATTCACTCACTGGCTTCGAGTTGGAACTGATCCATAGCTGACTCTTCAGTGGGTTTATAGAGACTTTAAATTGCATAGGAGGAACTGCCAGTGGATTAAAAAATCCAGGCTTTGGGTTGTCAGCACAGTTCTTTACCCACCAGGCCACCAGAGATTGTTTATGGAGTTTTAGAAAAGGAAGCATCAATACTCAGTGAGGGAATTGAGATAAGATTCAGCTAGAAGGTGACATCTGAGCAAATTGTGGAAGGCTGGTAAGTTTTTGATAGGGGACCTTAGAGAGAGGCAGTCTGGACTGGGAGTGAGTGACAGTACACTGGACAGCAGAAGACCAGTTACAGGAGAAACTAGGACAAACTGTGACTGTGGTTCAGTGTTTGATGGTTCAAGTCCATCTAGAGACGTTTCACAAGAAAGGTTTGGCCATCTGCTTCTAAAAATCCAGCCAGTGAAAACCCTGGAGCATAATTCTACTCCAGTACCCACGGGGATGCCATGAGCCGAAGCTGGCTTCATGGCATCAAGCTCATGTCATGGTGAGAATGCGGGGATGTGGTGGAAAGAGGTGACAGTCACTTACAGAGGATCCTGTGTGCCACCATGAGGAGGTGAATTTTTACCCTTGCTTCTGACCAGTGTTCAGGGAAGGTCATCCACTGACAGTGTAGGAGAGCCATGGGGAAAGGAGAAACACTGGGAGAGCTGCGGAAGAGAAAACAGTAGTTCACTCAGAAGATGTGACATTGACAGGAGGGAGCAGGGTGATTCAAGGACATCCCGAGAGTCTCCCTCTCTTGGAGCATGAGGATGATATTTATCATCCCCCGTGGGAACAGAGTGCTGCTGAGAGGCCTGCAGGCATCCTGACTGTTTTCCAATGGGCCTTAGAGAAAGGGGGAAAGGGGGTGGCAAATGCCACTTGAAGAGCCAACATCAACACAAGGATTTCCTCTCTCAGTAGAACTTTCTCTCAAACTCTCAAGAGGAAGCAGCCCTTCATGTTGCTAGAGGATTGTTTTTTTTTAATTTTTTTTATTGGGAAAAACATACTGGGGGTACAAGGAGGTGAGGGTTGGGGGCAGAAGGGTGAGGATGGGCCGGGATGCAGTTGCAGAGCTGCACAGTTTGGTCGGTGGGGGGAGCAGGTGAAGGAAATGATGAGGGTCCAGTGGGGACCAGATGCTACAGAGGAATGACAAGCATTTTCCAATAGTAATTAAACTAACTGTCTTATTGATTTGGTAATTGGATGCCAACTCTCTGGCTTCTTCATGCTGAACAGGGGCATAGATGTAAAGGGGGGAAGGGAGGACGCTCTATCTCCTTACTGGTGGTCTTGGGTTAAAGCTGCTTGCCTTCATGCTCTGTTAGAAGATATTTTCCTATCATTTGCTCCCCTCTGGACTGCAAAGTGTTTTCCCAGGTGGGTCTAGTGGGGATGGCTGGTTGAACCCAGAGGCTCCATCCTCCTTTACTTCCTTAGCTGTCAGTTGTATTTCCTTTTTGTCACTGGTACTGCGTTCAGGGTCAATTCTGGAGTAAAACTCAGAGTTAAGGTTACCTATAGGAAAGGGAGCAAACCTAGAGAGAACAAATTTGTGAGTTACAAATAGAAGGGCTTTGAGTGTGTTGCTTTCAGGTTTACTGGGGGAGGGGGGTAGGGTGGCAGAAGGTGGCCTAGGTAACATTCTCTGGATACCCTAGGCATTCTTTTTTTTTCTTTTCTTCTCCTTCCCCACCCAGGGGTCAGATGGCACAATCTGGGGACTGAGGAGCTCACCCTGAGGGCCACAATGGCTCACCCTGAGCCGGGGGCCGAGGGCAGCCCGCCCCGGGCAGAGGGCCGTGACAGCTTGCCCTGAGCCAGGGGCCGAGGGCAGCCCACCCCGGGCAGAGGGCCGCGATGGCTCTCCCTGAGCCGGGGGCCAAGGGCAGCCAATCCTGAGCAGGGCAACACCCCCAGGAGCTGGCTGGTATACTCCCCCTCCAATTGCCCCTACCCCAGTCTGGTCCCCTTGCATGACTGAGGACTCTGTGGTCAGGGATAGTGTCTCCCATTCCAGCACTGCCACTCCCCCCCCAATAAGTGGTCATTCTATATTTTGAAGTAGGTGTCACTGCCCTCCCCCTTTATATATGATAAAGGGAACCTGAGAATTGTGAACAGACTCCCCCCAGGTCTAACCATCTTTTGGCAGAAGCATTGAACAGAACAAAATATGTGGTGCATTTAGGATGTTGGTCCTCTTGTGCATGCTGCCACTGTTAAGGTCATCAGACTCAGAGTGACTTTCAGCAATCCATTGCCTAGGTAATCGTCTTCGTTGGCCTGTCCAATGCATAAGTAATCGTCCTCTTTGGCCTTTCCAATGCATAGGTAATCGTCTTCTTTGGTCTGTCCAAGGAAACCCAAACCTGCAGATGGTGGGCATGCATCCCATCCCCCACCTCCTACACAGGCGGCCAGCGGGGGTGCGCACCCCATCTCCAGCGCGAGGCCTGCAGGAGGCGTGCAGGCCCCCCAGTGCGGGAGGCCGTTGGGGGCGCGCCTCCCCACCCCGCCTCACGGGCGCTCAGCGGGTGCGCAGCCCCTCTTGTGCGGGCGTCCGGAGGGCACCCGCTTCCCCCACAGCCGCCATCCTGGCTCCAAGAATTCTCTCCACTACAAGACCACCTTGCAGCAGTGTGGTGACTTCACTGAACCAGTCTTGAGGAGGGCTGCGAGCATCCATCCTGGGTGAGGGAATCCATTCGTTCAGGCTGTGGAAGCCTCATGGAGCTGCAGCAGCTGTCCGGCATGACGTGGGCTCTGCAGCGGGGTGACCCTGGAGGACATTATGCTGAGTGAAGTATCTCAGTCACAAAGGGACAAATGCTATATGGTGCCACTGTTGTAGAATGAGGCTGGCATTGG
>NW_006399910.1:7659134-7671147 GCF_000299155.1 Elephantulus edwardii | reverse complement strand
GACAGCGCAGGAGGGGAAGACCCTCTATGAGGTGGATTGATTCAGTGACTGGGGTAATCGGGATGGATGTGTCAAAGGCAGTGAGATTGGCACAGGATAGAACAGGGCTGTTGTACATAGGGTCGCTATGAGTCGCAAGAGACTTGACGGCACATAACAACAACAACAGCAACAAGTGTGAATATGGGTCATAGGAAGAAACTTTTAGATAAAGTATCTGAAGGAAGGATTATATGGAGTAGAAGTGACTAGAGTGCAGAGAGCAGGGAAAGGCGGCAGAGGCCCGTCTAAGATAGTGCGTGTGTGGTGTGTGCCCTGGACCCCACCGAAGAAGGCACCACTGAGCAGTTTCTATTGAGTTTCCATGGCCAGCTGCAAGAGACCACCCAGCCAATTATTGGTGCTTTCATAGTTGAAAGCCTGCATGGATCAAAGCAGACTGTGTGATCTTGTGCTATTGAAAGAAAGAGAAGGATGTTGAAAGAAATGGCTTTGATCACCTCCTAGACCAATTTCCATTAGCAAAAGCAAAGAAGGTACAGTTATAATTTCCCTGTACTCCAGAATATATGAAGGACACAATTAAGGAGTTTGACTTGCATTTTTGAGCTGACACTGTGGTAAAGCTACCTTAATCTTGCTGGTCAGATAGATGTTAGGGAGGGGTGCAGGTTCAGTGCTTGCCGTGGGTGCTATTCTCTGTAAAGACAGCTCTAGGGGTGGATGAGTAGAGTCTGCCAGGCAGGTCAGGGCCAGGTCAGGACACAGGCCTGGGAAGCCAAGAATAGGCCTCTGGGCTTGATTACAAGGGAAGCCATTGGAGAGCTGGACACTATCACTGGTTCACATGCCCATTTCTATGGCTAGAGTCGTATCAGGACCATATCGGCAGTCTTTAAAAAAAGAACAAATATAGATGAAACACTATTTGCTGTTCAGCATCTTTTATGTGTGCAATTAAAGGACACCAGTCAGTTATGTCAATCATGTGCGATCACCACTGATTATCTGGTGCCACATTCTCCATTATATTATTATTTTTTAAAATATTTTTATTATTTTTGTCTGTGTACTGTCAAATCGGATCTGACTGGTACAGGAGGAGATTGTCTCTCCTTCTCCAGCAGAGCATCTGCTGGATTCACACCACTCACCTCTGGTATTGCAGTACAGCTCCTTGTCACTAGGCCACCAAAGCTCACCTCTCCATCATATTATTAATAGAAACTCAATGCTGCCTAAATAGTGATTACCCTACCGCCACCTATAGGAACCGCATTCCCTTTGGTATCTATCAGTTTGCTTGTGCAAATCATCTTTATTAAGGAGCTCTGGTGGCCTAGTGATAAGAAGCTGAGCTGCAATCTCGAAGGTATTTGGTTCAAATCTACCAGCTAATTCACAGAAGAAAGATGGCCAATCTCCTCCCATGCCATTGGCTGTGTTTGAAAATCGCTGGAGAGTCAGCTATGGGCTGGTTCTGACTTAACAGTAAACAACAACAACAACAAATGTATTTTATACTTTGAGTATGTTATCAAGAGGGACTATCTTTGGAAAAGGACACCACACTTGGAAAAGAAGAGGGTCAGCAAAGGAGGTGAAGACACTGAATGAGACAGATTGATACAGAGACTGCAACAATGGGAACCTATGAGGATGGTACTTATAGACAGTGGAGGCTGAGGTGATGGTACCCTGTCTGGCAGGCAAGCTTGCCATCTGTTGTCCATGGAGTCCCAGTGAGCAGGGGTCAACTTGACAGCTTAGTGTGCATTTGCCCTTTGTAGAAATATTTATTTCTTCCACTCAGCATGTTTTCGAGGCTTACCTATGGTAACAATAAATACAATAGGTACTCAATACATTTGATGAGCAAGTGGTTAGAGAAAGGTGGGGAGAGCATTCTGATAGTTGGGTTTTTTAGTTAACCGAGGCTTCACTGCCGGTCCCCAGTCACTGAGTGTCTGAGGGCTGTCGCCAACAACCAGGGTGAAGGGAAGGGATTTTGCTCTCTAGGAACACAGAGATGTGAAGAAAATTACATACATAATGCACTGTGCTCACCATTCTTTCCCCAGGGTATGAAAATTCACACGCCTCCTGAGATGCAGTCCAAGGGGAACAGGGAACGGATGGCAGCTTGAACCTAAGCCTGGGGACCAGGTGGTTGCGGGGGTGTGGGGGAACTTGGCAGGTTCCTGGATCTCCATGGAGACGGAGGGAGAGTTTCCTTCTTTGGAGAAAGGCAGTCTTGGCAGTTTCATTTCCTCTGGGCACCCTTGGAATGCAAGATTCATGAAGCAGACACCTCTAGATTCTTTCCACATAAGGGACCACTTGGCACCTTTTCTGACCTCTTCTCAGCCTCTCCCCTCCTGTAAAGATCTGGGAGTTGAGTAGCCAAGTGTCCAGCTGCCCATACAGTGGACAAGAACTCCATGCAGGGAGACACAGCCACTAGCCAGGAGCCGTGTATCTGGTCCATGCTGTAACCTCTGGGCCCAGCATAGCATCTTCCTCAAGAAAAGGGCTTCACACAGAGATAGTGAAAGATCGTGTGAAGAATGAAAAACAATGAGAACTAAGTTCCCAGGCGTCTCTGTTCTTACAGCTGAGAAACACAAAAGCAGAGATCAAGCTTCTCAGATTTTAAGTGCATACAACTCACCTGAGATCTTGTCAAAATGCAGCTCCTGATTCCACAGGTCTGGGATGGGACTGGAACTTTGCATTTCTAAGCAGCTCCCAAGGACCACACACAGTCACAAGGAAATAAATCCTGTTGCTGACTAAGTAGCCACTTTTGGAGGGTCACTTAAAACAGTCACTTAGAAAGTCTTTGAGTAAACTTAAATCAATTAGTAGCCTGCCCAACAACCACAGGATAAAAAGGCAAGTTAGAGTTTATTAGCACAAAGTTCAGTGTATATTTGTAATGTTAATTTCATTAGTGCCTGTGGAAAAATACGGACATTTCTACCAACCATGTGGACAGGACTGCGTCTCACGAAAGTAAGGTTGAAATCTAACCCTTGGACTTGTAATGTGACTCTGCTTGGAAATAGGTTTTTCCTTTGCTTTGTTAGTGAGTTCATATCAGGGATAGAGTTAGAAAGTTGTAAAATGAATTACATCCGAGTGGTGTCTTCTGGAGAGAGTACAGACACAGAAACATGAAGGAAGGAGGTTCCATGTGAACATGGAGACAGGTTAGATGGCCAAGGATCATCAAGAAGTAGAGGTAGCTGCTACAAGCTGAACGAGACGAAGAAGGACCTCTTCACAGTGTTAAAGTCCTGAACTCGGATTTTGAACTTCCTGAGCTGTGAGAGAATAAGTTTTTGTTCTTTAAAGGCATCCACTTTGTGGTATTCTGTGACACAGCACTGTTGTTACGTGCTTCAGGTTGACTGTGACTCTTAGCAACCCTATGAAAAACAGATCTGAGCTATCTTCACCATCCTCAAGGTCTGGATGGATGCTCCAGATTATTGTTACAGTCAGTGTATCAATCCACCTTTCTCTCCTCTTTTTCTGACCCTCCACCTTTCCCGGCACTGTGTCTTTTTCCAAGGACTGGTCCCTTCTGATAACAAGCAACAAAGTATGTGTGGTGAAATGTCATCACCTTCATATTAAAGAAGCTCCTGATTGGACTTTCTCTAGGACAGACTTGATCATGCTTTTGGCAGTCCATGGGATAGTCAGTACACTTTTCTAACACCACAATTCAAAGGCATTGATTCTCTTTCAGTCGTCCTCATTTATTGTACAACACTGTGATGCATAGGAAGCAATGGAAAAGACAATGACTTGGATCAGGCGCACCTTAGTCTTTCCTCTCAAATAATCCTTGTTCTTTGGCACTTTGGAGAGGTCCTTGATAGCAGATTCCCCAAAGCAACATGTTTTCTGATTTCTTGACTGTTGTTACAAGGGTGTTGATTGTGGATCCAAATAAAAGGAAATTGTTGACAATGTTAATCTTGTCATCATCTATAATAATGCTGCCTATAGATCCAGTAGTGAGAATTTTCATTTTCTTGATGTTGAGATGTAGTTTTTTTATCTTTCATAGCAAGAGCTTCAATTTCTCTTCACTTTCTGCAAGCAAGGTTGTACCATCTGCATCACATATGTATTTTCTTCAAATCTTGATGCCACATTATTCTTTATCTAGCCCAGTTTCTTAGATTATTTTCTAAGCATACAGACTGAATTGGTATGGATAAAAGATACAACTCTTGTTGACACTTTTCCTGATTTTAAACCATCCAACTTTCTCTTGTTATGGCAACATAAGAACATGAAAATAACATGTCAAAGAGATTAGTGGTTTGAGCAATTCTAGTCTGTACATAATGCCAAGAAATTTTGTAACTTTAAAAGCTGAACAAAGAAATCCCATATGACCCAGTTATTCCACTGCTAGGAATAACTGCACCCCCACCCCCAACTGAAAGGAGAAATGTAAATCTATTTTCATAGCAGCTCTATTTACAATAGCAAGAAAATGAAAACAGCCCAAATACCCATCAACAAATGAATGGATTGAGAAATTATATAACATGGAGGAGTCTAGAGAGCATTACGCTGAGTGAAAGAACTCAGTCTCATAAGGACAAATACTGCATAAGAAAATTTTGTGAAAATTAGAAGCATAACTGAGCAAGATGCATGTAAATTAAAAGGGAAAGGAGAAAGGGAACAAAGGAGCAGGGAAAGGGGAGTGGGGAAAATCACTAGGATAGACGAGGTTAGTGGGCTTATTTAGGAGTGAAGGAATAGGAAAAGATTCAATGGAGAATTGAAAAGAGGAAATGATAATAGGCATAGGTCAATAGTAATTATACAAAATACAACATATATGAATGACTGCTTGGCTCCACAGTCAACACTCTTGGCAACATCAGCCAGGAAATTAAAAGACATATTGCAATGGGAAAGTCTGCTGTTAGGGACCTCTCCAAAGTACTGAAGAGCAATGGTGTCTCTCTGGAGACTAAGGCACGTCTGATACAGGCCATGGTGTTTGCAATCACTTGTAATGCATCAGAGAGTTGGACAATGACTAAGGAGGATAGAAGGAGAATTGATGCCTTTGAGCTATGGTGCTGGAGAGGATTCATCCTGGAGAGGGTTAAACCAGGCTGCTCCTTGGAGGCAAGGATTCTGGGGCTTCATCTGACATACTTTGGACATGTTGTAAGGAGGGACCGGTCCTTGGAGAGGGACATCATGCTTGGGAGGGTGGAGGGAAGGCGTAGGAGGGGAAGACCCTCTATGAGGTGGATTGATTCAGTGACTGGGGTAATTGGGGTGGGTTTGTTGGAAGACAGTGAGATTGACACAGGACAGAGCACAGCTTAGGGCTGTTGTATGTAAGGTTGCTATGAGTTGCAAGCGACTTGACAGCACATAACAACACAACAACTTGAATGAAGCACAATGTAAATTAAAGATTGTATAAAAAATGTACCTGGATGAAATACAATGTATATGAATGATTGTATGCAACCAATAAAAAAATATATAAAAATAAATAAAATCTCCTGTTTTAGTTCCTTCTTGTTGTTAGGTGTCTTTGCATCAAGCTGACTGGAGCCCTGTCTCACCCTGTGCATATCTGTGATGCATTAGGGCCCATTGCTGAAGTCATTGTGTCAATACAGTTCATGGAGGGTCTTCCTCTCAACAAGCAATGTTACTAGTTGTTATTATGTACCATCGAGTTAAAATTGACTCATAGCTGAGCCTCCAGTTGGCTTTTAGAAGCAGTAAATCGAGTGGGAGTAGATTGTCCATTTTTCTCCCCAAAAGCAGCTGATGGATTCAAAGCAAGTGCCTTTGGGTTTGCTGTGTAACTTCTTATCACTAAATCAAAGTTAGGCACTGTTGAAGCAAGTACAGCTCACAGTGAATCTATGAACAATAGATCTGAATTTTGTCCTATGCTGTGTCATTTTCACAATCTCTGACGTACTAGTAGTGTACTTTATTGCAGTCACGGTATCAATTCATCTCATTGGGGGTCTTCCTCTTTTTCACCGATCCTTTACATTTCCAAGAAACAGCCCCTTCTAGCAACATGCCCAAAATATGAGAGATGAAGCTTCATCATCTTTGTCTCCAAGCACTGGTTGCACTTTTTCTAAGACATATTTGTTGTTCTTTTGGCAGTCCACTGGATATTCAATATTCTTCTCCAACATCGCAACTGAAAGACATCAATTTCTCCTATAATCCTTATTTACTGTATAGATCAATGAGGCATAGCAAGTGATTGAAAAGACTATGGCCTGACTGAGGCACACCTTAGTCTTCAAAGTGACATCACTGCTCTTTAGCATTTTGGATAGGTTCCTGAAAACAGACTTGCCTAATTGTGATGCATTTCCTGATCTCTTGACAGCTAGTACCAAGTGTGTTGATTGTTGATCCATGCAAGATGAAATTACTGACAACTTCAAACCTTTCTCTGTTCTTCATGTTGTTGTGTATTGGCCCCATGGTGAGGGCCTTTGTTTTTTGTGGTATTTACTTTTTCACATATGATAGAAAGATTTTCTCTGTTAATGATCCCAACTGTCTTTCTTTAGATACAGGAGTTTTAAGCTCAAATACTTAGGAGAAAACAAGTTAAGATTGCATTTATACTGCATCTTATTACCAGTAACATATTGCAAAGGGAAACAGCTTAGAAAAAGAGGGTGGAGGGGAAGGAGAGTGAAGGAATCATAGAGAAGTGTACTCGGGGTGGGGGGTGGGGGGGAAGAGATGGGGGAATTCTATACTAATGAAGGAATTTTTTTTTTCTTTTTCTTTTTGGTGAGGGCAGCGAACTGGTGGGGAGGGGTGGGCGGGAAGGAAAGTGCGGCAATGAATGAATGGAAATCAACCTCTGTAAATGTCTATTAAAATTAATAAAAAAAGAAAAGGAGTTAAGTTGATCAAGTGGAATTATTCTTTTTCCAATTCTTGGGAAATATGAAGTTCTTGCAAACACAACTCGTTTCTGCAGATTATTTCCCAAACGTGTACAAAATGGAACCAAAACGGAGAATTCCTTAAGATCTTAAGAGGTGCAACATTAGATATTGTTGTCATTACAAGAGTCCAGAAAGAAGGTTGCATAGTGGAGAGGACTGGCGGGGGGCGGGGATTGTATAACAATGAAAGGATTTTTCTTTTACTTTTCAAAGAGAAGAGCAAAGGGGGTGGTCAGGGAGAAAAATATAACAAGGAATGAATGGAAATCCAAAGTATCTGTAAACATTCATTAAAATAAACAAACAAACAAATAAATTAAAAGCTACAATTATCAGGTAGCAAGTGTTTCAGCCTTCATTTGCCAGGCACTTCCTTTTCCTGTGCCCAAGAGTTAGAGGGATGAAAATGTCTTCCCCGTGATTGTTTTCATTTCTTTTTTTTTTCCTCTACGTCTGGGTGTGCAGGGTTCAGCACCTTGAGGAAGTCGGATGTTTTGGCCCACATACGGGTATGAATATAGGCCTTAGAGCATTTGATGTGATAGTGCAGGTAGTCCCGGAGCGTGTGGATCAAATCCACACTGTGGTACTGTCTCAGGCATTGATGTTGGTGTGGCGAGGGAACAGCAGGAAGGTGATATAGCCAATGTTGTCGCCCACAGCAGCATTGGTGCCCTTCAGTTCAAGAGGTAGTTCCTGTGGCTAAAGAGGACCTGTGGTGCTGTGTGGCCGACTCTATGTCCTTCTTTGAATTCCTGCATAAACACCTTTCCAATGATCACATCAAACTCCTCTTTGAACACTGTGCTAAAGACGACTGTGACTCTGTCCTTTTTAGACTTCAACATACATGGTCACATCATCCCTATAATGAATAACTGCCCTATTCTCTCCTTCCAAGAAGAAGTTCTTGGAATTGGAAGTATTTCTCAAAGACAGAGGCAAAACAATTTTGTTTCAACATGCTAGCCTGAGGCCTGATGGAATCCTTGGAGGCTGGGAGATTTTTTCAAGGTCATATAATAAAGAGAGAGTACCCTGATTCTAGTACCCTGGTTTACCAAGAAGCTTCCATACATTCTATCTTTTTTTTTTAAAATTATTCTATGTTTTATTCTAAGAGTTCAAAGTAACCTCAGAAACACACTGTTTAGATTCCCTTATCTATTGATTGCTATGATTCATAACTCATCAGCACCATGCACCTGAAGTTCCTTGTAGAATTTCAAAGAAATACTGACCATCCCTTTTGTTCTGTTGCCATTAGGATTTGCACTATGATACAGGACCCTATCAAAATCTGCAAATGTTACTTCTACTGCTTCTGGTTTGTTTCTGGCAGCTGCGTTCTCCAACTTGAGCGTGAGGGTCTCCACGATCATACAGTTGTTCACCTCTCCAGGATCATGGCTGTAGTGGCTGCCCTACCACAAGCCCAGTGCCTGCCCAACACTGCCCCCCACTCCACCAGCCCGAGGGCCTTTGTTTTTTGGTGTTCAGATGTGATTTATACTGAAGATCTGATCTTCTACAGTGTTACAAGTACTCCTCACTTTCAGCACTCTAAGTGTGTCATCTGCATAATTTAGGTTGTTGATGCGTCTTCCTCTGATCTTGATGTGATACTCCTCTTCCTAGAGTTCAGTTTTGTGAATTATTTGCTCTATCCATATACTGAATAAGTATGTAGAAAGGAGACATTCCTGACACACATCTTTCCTAATATTAAACCGTGCAATGTTCCCTGCTCTGTTTATAAAACAGCTTCTTGGTCTAGGTGTAGGTTTTGTATGAGCACAATTAAGTGTTCTGTGATTCTAAATGTTAACCATAGTTTATTATGATCCTCACAGTCAAAGGCCTTTGCATAGCCAGTAAAATACAAATACACATTCTTCTTGTATTATCTGCTTTTAGTCAGGATCTATCTGACATCAGCAATGATTTATATCTCTGGTGTGCAGCCCCCTGTAAAACCAGCTTGAACTTATGGCAATTCCCTGTCTATATACTATTCTAGCTGTTTTTGAATAATCTGCAGCAATATTTTGCTTGCAAGTTATATTTATTGATATTATTTTATAATTTCCACATTCTGTTCGTTTATTTTTCTTGGGAATGGGAACAAATTCTCTGCTAGTCAGTTGATCAGACAGCTGTCCTCCAAATTTCCTGGCATAGACTGTTAAACACACATCTAGGATTACATTTGTTAGCTGAAACATGATAATTGGTGTCACATCAGTTTGGGCTCTTATTTTTGCCAATTTTATCAGCAAAGCTTGATTACCTGCTTTTATTACCATTGACTCTTTTCATATGGTATTTTCTGAAATATTTCAGGGTTGGCCAATTTTTTTTTTTGTACAATGACTCTATTTCTTCCATCTTCTTTTGATGCTACCAGGATCCTTCAAGATTTTGCCCATAGCATCTCTCAGTATTATAATTTGAGGCTTGGATTTGTTTTTCAGTTCCTTCAGCTAGAGAAATGCTGAGTGAGTTCTTGCCTTTATATTTTCTGACTCCAGTTGTTTGCAAATTTCATGATAATATTTATCTTCTTCATCATATCTCTTCTTTATTTTGATTTCTTGATTCTCTGATGCAATTTTCTTTGTCTCCTCTAACCTCCATTGTTTTCCCCCCCTTCTCCTCCCTTCTCTATCTATAAAGACCCTTTGCTCTCTTCATGGATGATATCTCCCTTACAGTTCCTCTGGTGATCATTGGTGTTCAGCATCTTAAACCTGTTTTTGAGATGGTTCTTAAATTCAACTGGGACAGCCTTAAGGTTGTATTTTGGTTCCTGTGGACAAATTTTAATTTTCTTTGACTTCAATTTAGACTCACACATGAGTAATTAGTGGTTTGTTCCATAATTGATCCCTGGTCTGCTTTTCACTGATGATACTGCACTCCAAGGTTTCTTTCCACAAATATAGTCAGTTTGATTCCTTTGCAATCCATCATGTGAAATCCATGTTTAAAGTCATGGTTTGTGTTTTGTTTTGTTTTTTTTTTTTGTGAGAAAAATTTATATTTAGGATTAGCCAGCTGGACTCAGTTTAGATGATCCCAATTTTACTGGCAACATCCAAAGCATCATAATCAGGAGCAAGTCGAAATAGGCCTTCTTCTCTCCATCAGGCCTAATCAAAGTGTTGACCTTAGCCACATCAATGTCACAGAGCTTCTTTACAGCTTGTTTAATTTGGTGCTTATTGGCCTTGACATCCACAATGAACACAAGTGTGTTGTTATCTTCTATCTTCTTCATAGCTGACTCAGTGGTCAGGGGAAATTTGATGATGGCAGAGTGGTCAAGCTTGTTTCTCCTGGGGGCGCTCTTCCGGGGTATTTGGGCTGCCTTTGGAGTCTCAGCGTCTTAGGCCGCCGGAAGGTGGGTGACGTGCGGATCTTCTTTTTTTTTGGGTGTGGACGCCCTTCAGGACTGCCTTCTTGGCCTTTAATGTCTTTGCTTTGGCTTCAGTTTTGGCAAGGTCAGGGGCTTCCTTCTTGGCTTTCGGCGCCATCTTCGTAGAAAACCATTTGTGTTTTTTAAAAAGGTATTTGCTATGAATAAATCACAGAGTGCACGCAATTTGATTCATTGTCTCATTTCTGCCATCAAGTCCATACTTTTTGACTGCTAACCCTTCTTCACTGTTTCCATTTTTTGCATTCAAGTCACCAATAATTATTAATGCATCTTGATTGCATGTTTGGTCAATTTGGGACTGTAAAATGGAAAATCTCAATATCTTCTTCTGTGGTGCTGGTTTTTGGTGCATATATTTAAATAATAGTCCTATTAACAGTCTTCCTAGTATGTCCACGGTTAGTGCTGTGGCATTGTCCTTCAGGATGGACCTTAAAATTGACTTTTTAAACTATAAAAGCAATAATATTTTTCCTTAATTTTTCATTCCTGGCATAGTAGGTCATGTGATTATCTAATTCAAAGTGACCCATGCTTGTCCATCTCATTTCACTGATGCCTACAGTGTTAATCTTCATACACGCTTTCGTTTTTTACAACTTTTATTTTTCCTGTATTTATAGTTCTCATATTCTATGTTCCAATTATTAATGCTGAGAGTGAGGAGAATATGAAAAGGCTGCAGAAGATCAAGGACTGCAGCATTAGGTATGGATTGGACTACATCTCAATATCAAGAAAACATAGGTCCTCACCACAGGACCAACAATCAGCATTATGATATATGGAGAAAGGATCGAAATGGTCAATGATTTAATATTGTTTGGGTCAACAACCAACCCCCTTGATAATAGCAGTAGGGAAATGAGGAGATGCATTATGTAGCTTAAGTTTACTGTTAGAGACCTCTCCAAAGTGCTGAAGAGCAATGACGTTGGCTTGAAGACTAAGGTATGCCTAATTTAGGCCATGGTCTTCTCAATCACCTGCTGTGCATCAGAGAGCTGGACAATGAATAAAGACAACAGAAGAACTGATGCCTTTGAATTGTGATGTTGGATAAGAGTATTTCACAGGCAGCCTAAAAAAAACAAATAGATATGTCTTGGAAAAGGTGCAGCCCGAGTGCTCTTTGGAGGCAAAGATAGAAAAGCTTCCTTTTTTGTACTTTGGGCATATAGCTCAGTGAAGGTATTTCTTTGAAAAGGGCATTATGCTTGGAAAGATTAAGGGTCAGAGAAGGAAAGGAAGACCTTTGAAAAGATGGATTGGCATAGTGACTTCAACAGTGGGCTCTGGTGTGTCAGAGATCATGAGTATGACACAGATAGAACAGGGTTCAGGTTGACTATTCATAGTGTCATCATGAGCCATATTCAACTAGATGGCACCTAACAACAACAGCAGCAATAATTTTGTATCTTAAGTGTATAAATGCTTGCTTGTTTATAGTTTTTTTATTATTAAATTTTATTTGCTTTAATGAACATTTACAGGGATTTTGGGTTTTCATTCCTTCATTGCTGCACCATTCTCTCTACCCTCCTCCCCAGTTTGTTCTTCTTCCCCGCCATCCGAA
>NW_006399910.1:7652764-7655579 GCF_000299155.1 Elephantulus edwardii | reverse complement strand
AGAAGATCCCATTCATCTATGTTATCTTCTCCTGGTTGTAGGTTTTCCGGGATACTGGGAAGACTGTTTATGTTGTGGATTAGGACTTCTAGTGTTGTTGCTAGCTTTTCTGTAATGAAGTTTATAGTCCTTGGTTTTAGTCCTAGGTCCTTATTCACACTGAGCCTTCTAGGTCTGAATTGTGTCTCACATTTATAGTTCACCTCAATTTGAACTAACTGTATCTTAAGGGCTCAGTAGCTGTATGTGGTGTTAAGGTATTGCCCAGTCAAGTATACCTGTGAACTGGATGCCTATAGAAGCTCAGAAATGGCCAGAGATAGGAGTAGTCCAGTATATTGCAGAATGTGAAAGTCCAAAAGAGCAGGGGTGAGTAGTCAATATCTGGAGTTGCATAGAAGAGGTTTGAACAGCTGGCTCTGCCTCCTGGCTCCAAGACACAGATGGCTGAGAGGACGAGCGTGGCAGGTAAGTTGTGGTCCTTGACACTCAGAAGCACTGGGCTCAGCAATCCAGCTCGAGTGACTGCTGACTGTCGTTGTACAGGTGTATGATATTATTGGCTTCCTATTCTACCTGAGTGTTTATCCTGAATAAGCCTGGGAATGATCCCAAGCTGCATGGCTTCTTTCACAGAAGGAGCTTGATGGTAGCTGATTTGATCTGCATATGTTCACAGCCAGGCTCTCCATTGCCTGGAGCTAACATATCTCCCGTGACAAGATGCCTCAATAGCTCCCTCCCACTCCTGAATCATCAGGACCACACTAGAACAGAAGGCAAGATGAAGTGTTGTTTTCGGGCTGCTCCCAGAGAGAGACCTTGATGATGCCTCCTGTGTGACTGCAGCAGGGAACAGATCTAACACATATTCTTTCTTAATCTCAGTTCATTGGAGCTAATTTCCAAATAAACAAAGGAATCCATCCAAGAATTAAATATGACTTTGTCAATGGACTGAATAAACAACTATAAACAATTCCACAAACCGTGGTTCACATTGAATAATAGAAGTTATGTAAGGCTATTGAAATTTTTCAGCATATAAAATATGCCTTGAAATCTGCTAAAGATGTTGTTAGGTGCGATTGAGTCAAGTACAACTTAAAGTGACCCTCTGAACAAAATATCGGACCCATATCCTGTCCTGTGTCATCCTCTCACTTCTTTACACACTAGGCCCCATTGCAGTAGTCACTGTGTCAATCCACCTGGTCAAGGGTCTTCCTCTCTTTTGTCGACCCTTCACCCTTCCTAGCATCATGTCTTTCTCCAGGGTATAGCCCATCCTAGCAATAATGATGAAGTATATGAGGCGAAGCCTCATCATCCTTGTCTCCAAAGAACAGTCTGGCTGCACCCTCTCTAAGACTTATTTGTTCTTTTGGCAACCCATGGGATTTCAGTGCTTTTCTCCAACACCACGGCTCAAAGGTATAAATTCTTCTGTGATCCCTATTCATTGTGCAACTCTCAGATGCACAGCAAGAGTTTGGAAAGACCATGACCTGAATCAGAAGCACCTTAGTCCTCTAACTGACAACATTACTCCTCAATAATTTGGAGAGATATCTAACTGTAGACTTTCCCAGTGAAATGCATCTCCTGATTTCCTGACTGCTGGTACCAAGGATGCCAATTGTGGATCCAAGTAAGATGAAATTGTTGTCAGTTTCAATCTTTTCTCCATCCATCATGATGTTGCCTATCAGTCTAGTGGTAAGAATATTTTTTTCTCTCTTGGCATTGAGATGCAATCTGTATTAAAGGCTGCATTCCTTTATTCTCTGCAACAAGTTCTTCTATTCATTCCCACTTTCAGCAAGCAATGTTGTGTTATCTGCATAACGCAGGTTACTCATAAGTCTTCCTCCAATCACGATGACACATTCCTCTTCATAGAGTGCAGCATCTTAAATAATTTGCTCAACATACAGTTTGAATAGGTATGGAGAGAGAATACAACCCTGAAATACTCCTTTCTTAATTTTAAATACAGTCATTAGCCAGACTGTTGTCTTCCAAATTTCCTAGCACCGCCTGGTGGGCACATGCAGGGCTGCATGTGTTAACTGAAAAAAGTCAATTGGTATCTCATCAATTGCTGAAGCCTTAGTTTTTGCTAATGCCTTCAATGCAGTTTCTACTACTCTTGGCTCCTGCTCATATGTTACTTCCTGAAATTTTTTAGGGTCAATCAGTTTTTTTTGGTACAGTGATTCTGTGTATTCCCTCCATTTTCTTTTTCAATATATTGCCCATAGCATCTTTCAATATTGTGACTTGAGATTTAAATTTGCTTTTCAGTTCACTTAGCTTGAGAAATGCAGAGCAATGTCTCCCCTTTTATACTTCAATTCTAGCTCTCTGCACATTTCATTATAATGTTTTTCTTTGTCCTGGTGATCTGCCCTTTGACATCTTCTGCTCAATTTTTTTCCACTTCAGTGTGTTTTCCCTTTGCTTTTACTTCTTGATGCTCTAATGCAGTTTTTAGAGCTGCTCTTGGGCCTGGTGTGAAGACTGATTTGCTATTACAGTTACAAACTAATTTGACAATTTGTCACGTATGGGGAGAACATTGTTCTAATTGGCTCAGCACTTATCAGTTTGCTGTACTAAGATAACTTGTGGTTTGCTATGATTAAAGCTATATCTGAAAAATTAATTTGAAAAAAGCCCAACTCAGAAAAAAAAAGATATTTTATTTCTGTTCTTGCAACTTTTGGGAAAGAACACATTAAAACCTGTGCAGTGGACTAGCAGAGCTAGTGCAATTTGAAAAAAAAAGGCGCTCTAGGTTCTTTTTTTTTTT
>NW_006399910.1:7647840-7652194 GCF_000299155.1 Elephantulus edwardii | reverse complement strand
GTTTTCTCCCTCCTCTGTTTCAGTGCAGTATACATTATTGAACCCATCTTACTCAGTCTCTCCCCAACCCCAAGGACAGTCCCATTCTACAACAGGGCGCTCTAGGTTCTAATCAAGAGATTTAGACTGCTAGATAATGATGATACAAAAAAAATTAGAAAAATACCCTCTCATTCAGATATATAGATACAAAAACCAAAGGTTGCTCCCTCCAAACACAGCAAACTGCAAATCTGGTAGCTGCCAAGCTCTATAAGCTAAAGGAGTGCATTTGACAAAGTAAGTCTTGGGCAGGAGCGTTAAGAGAGATGGAAAAAGATTGTTTCCCCCTCCCCTGTTGAGAATAAGTTTATCACCTGAATATTATCTGATATAGAGCTAGAAGTTGAGCTTCTTCTAGGCTGCAAAGCACAACTTAAGAGCTGCAGCAGTCAGCTCAAGCACAGTGAATACCTAGAAGACAGTGTAGGGCAGACAATCTTTACTTCTCTTGTCCATGAGTTAGCACTGACTTGACAGCAAGTGACAACAGAACATGTATGAAGGGATGACAGTTGTCAGTAGACCACTGGGTGGTTGGGGGAGCAGCTATTCTACACACACACACACACACACACACACACACACACACACAATGGGCCTTAGGGCAGCCTATGGGTCTCACTGTTTTCTCCCATTCAGAGACAACCCAAGTTCACTTTTGCAGAAAGGCATCTGATAATTTTGAGGTGTATTGTCTACCATGGGAGTTGAAGCATCTTTCAAAACTAGGAGAGGGGAATGAAGGCACCCAATGGGGAGCATGAGGGACACTCTGCTAGTCTACTCCTACAACGAACCAGGTCACTCAGCAAGACTTGGCAGATGATGGGGAAAGTATCTGAGACTGAGGTGTTTTTTGGAGTCTGACTCATGTCACTCAGCATATGTTATTTTAGATGAAGCTATGCTGTGCAGTGTTGAAAAATTATTTCTCATTCTCTAATGTTGTTTAATAACCCATTATTTGAATGTAATACAGTTTCTTTAGCAATTTGTCTACTGATGGACACCTGAATTATTTCCATTGCTTTGCTGTTGTAGAGAGTTCTGGTGACATAGTTTATATTGAATTGCACTGCTAACCTGGAGGCTGCCCTTCTCCAGCTGCTCAAATTCATCAATTGCTCTTTGGGTAAAAGGTGGAAAGTCTCCTCCTATTAAAATGTACAGCCTTGGAGACCTGATGAAGTGTCACTGTGAGTCAGGATGGACTTGAGAGACTGAGTTTCTGTTGTAAATAAGGCTGCAATGAAATGGGCTTGCATAGATCTGTTTGTGCCACAGCTCATGTCTTTGGAATATGTAGTTTGTCGTGCACCTGAGACTGAGCTTTGGTGACCTAGAGACAAGAAGCTGCACTGCAATCCTGAAGGCACGTGGTTTGAGTCCACCAGCTACTCCATGGGAGAAAGACGGGCAATCTCCTCAGATGTGATTACCTGCCTCTGAAAACCCGCCAGAGGGTCAGCTATGGGTTGGTTCCAACTCAATGGTACACAACAACAATAACAATAACACATCATCAGTAAGGTTAATACTTATCTGTTCTTTCCTTTGGAGAACAAAGATAACATGATAATTTTAGCTTGCATGATACACAATTAATGTTTCTGTATAAACAAGACTAAAAACAAACCCCCGAAAACCCGCCACCTCAAAACAATAACAAAAAAAAAAGTGCACCTGATCCAGACTATGGTCTTCACAATTACTTCTTACATATTAGAGAGCTGGACAATGGCTAAGGATGACAAAAGAAGAATTAATGCGTTTGAATTGTGGTGTTTGTGAAGAGAACATACGGAGAACTGCCAAGAGGACAAACAGGTCTGTTCTAAAGAAGATGAAACCAAGTTGCTTTTTGGAGACAAGGATTGTGAAGCTCCATCTCATACTTTGGTCATATTGCTTGGATAAACCATCCTTGGAGAAGGACATCATGGTTGAAAGGGTGGAGGGACAGTGTAGAAGACGGAGATCCTGGATGAGACAGGTTGACACAGTAACTGAGTTATTAGGGGTAGGTGTATCAGAGACAGTGAGATTGGCTCAGGATAGGGCAAGGTTCAGAGCTACAGTGTGTAGGGTTGCTATGAGTTCTAATCTACATAACAAGAGCAATCACAACCACAATAAAGTGGGATTTCTGAGTTAATGAAGTATCTTGAAGTCTATTTTAACAGAAATTAGTATTATCATTGCTGCTCTATTTTAATTGCCGCTCCCTTGATGTGTGTGTGTGTGTGTGTGTGTGTGTATGTGTATTGATTTCCTGCTTTTGGTCTATCTTTTGTCTATCATAGTAGACAATGCACCTCAAAATTTTCAGATGCCTTTCAGGAAATGTGAACTCGGCTTGTCCCTGAATGAGAGAATCCAGTGGACCCATAGGTTGCTCCACTTTTTAGTCTATCTTTGTTCTTGTCCCTAAGATGTGTCTCTTAAATGGTGTTGGCAAAATTGGAAAACCATCTGTAGAAAACTCAAGGAAGACCCACACCTCACCCTGTACACAAAAACCAACTCAAAGTAGACCTATGACTAAAACCAAGGACTATAAGCTTCATCACAGAAAAGCTTGGGAGAACTTTAGAAGCCCTAATCCACAATATGAACAGTCTTCAAGCATCTTGAAAAACCTACAACCAGGAGAGAATAAAATAGATGAATAGAACCTTCTAAAAATCAAATCCCTATGCACATCCAAAAACTTCTCCAACTGGGTAAAAAGGAAACCCACAGACTGGGAAAAAAACATCTGGAAATGACCTGAAACGCTTGCTGCAGAAAGCCAAGACCTGCAGCCTTCAATGTAGATTGAAATTCAACATCAAGAAAACAGAGATTCTCACCACTGGGCCAATTGGCAGCATCAGTACGGATGGTGAAGAGATTGAAATAGTTAACAGTTTTAGTTTGCTTGGCTTCATAGTCAGCACTCTTGGTACCAGCAGCCAGGAAATCAAGAAATGAATTGCATTGGGAAAGTCAGCTGTCAGGGACCTCTCTAGAGTACTGAAGAGCAATGACGTTAGGCTGGAGACTACGGTGTGCCTGATCCAGGCTATAGCCTTCATAATTGTGTGCTCTGCATTGGAGAGTTAGACAGTGACTAGGGATAATAGAAAGAGAATTGATGCCTTTGAGCTGTGGTGCTGGAGAAGAGTGTTGAATATACCATGGATTGATGAGAACAAACAGGTTTGTCCTGGAGAGGGTGAAGCCAGGCTGCTTCTTGGAGGCAAGGATTCTGAAGCTTTGTCTGACATACTTTGGGAATGTTGAAAGGAGGGACCAGTCCTTAGAGAGGGACGGTGCATGAGAGGGAGACCCTCGATGAGGTGGATCGATTCAGTGATTGGGGTAGTGTGAGTAGGTATGTCGGAGCCAATGATGTTAGCACAGGATAGAGCAGGGTTTAGGGCTCTTGTACATAGGGTCGCTATGAGTCACAAGTGATTCGATGGCACACAACAACAACAACAATGACATATCTGATGAGGGATTCATACTTAACATTTGTAGAAGACTCCAACAACTCAACAAGAAAAAGATAAACAACCCAATTGTAAAATGGGCACAGGATATGAAGAGACATTGCACCAAAGAAGATGTTCAGACAGCAAACAAACACATGAAGAAATGTTCAAAATCCCTAACTCTCAGAGAGATGCAAATCAAAACAACTATAAGATATCATGTCACCCCAGTAACAAGAACAAAGTTCAACAGAACAGCAAGCAACAAATGCTGGGGCGATGGAGAGATTAAAACCCTTATTCGCTGATGGTAAGAGTGTGAAATGGTGCAACCACTGTGGAAGGCAATATGATGCTTTCTCAAAAAGTTGGAAATAGAAATACCATTAGACCCAGCAATTCTACTACTAGGAATATACCAGAAAGAAATCAGAGCTGCCACCCAAACAGATATATGCACACCTATGTTTATAAGTCGTCAGAACAGAGCAAGGAAACACTGCAAGGTTCAAAATTTGGAAGGTCGTACGCCAGGGATGTGTCCTGTCTCCACACCTTTTCAACCTGTATGCAGAACAGATTATCTGGGAGACTGGGATCTATGAGGAGAAGTGTAGTGTCAGGATTGGCGGAAGATTCATCAATCTGCGTTATGCAGATGACACAACCCTGCTTGCTGAAACTGAGGAGAACCTGAAGCATTTTCTGCAGAGGGTCAAGGACTGCAGCCTCCAATATGGATTGAGGCTCAATGTCAAGAAGACAAAGATTCTCACCACTGGACCAATGGGCAGCATCAGGATGGATGACGAAGGGATTGAGATTGTTCGCAG
>NW_006399910.1:7630691-7645691 GCF_000299155.1 Elephantulus edwardii | reverse complement strand
GGTTTATAATTTTCTTAGAGGTTACCTTATAAATTAGTATCTTATTCCAAAGTCTGAAATAGTTCACTTTATGTTGAAATCACATTGACTTCCTCTCCTTTTAGAAATCCTGTAACTACACTTTTTTTTTTTACATTACTGTTGTTCTCATTTAAAGACTGATGGTCTGTTTCTTAATTTTTCACAGCTTATTATATTTTTTTTCACTTTTAAAGAAATTTATTTTAAATGTTTCATTTTAACATAAAGATAAATAGCAATGATAATTCATAGAATCTGTAATAAATTTATTACTTAATACTAGATGGAAGATTTTGTTTTAAGATTTTATTCTCTACATATGAGAACAGATTGGAGAAGTATTTTCTGGGTATCATATAACAAAAAAGCCAGCTTCAAGGATTATTATATACCTTTAATTTGGTAGTGCTTAAAATATTTTCAAATACTTCATAAATTAGCAACATCTACCTTTTTTTATCCGCCAGAACTCCCTACTGTTTTTTTTTGTTCTTAATGCTTGTTACCGAATTGTTTTCTTATAACATTGCTTAATTTTTCAAAATCAAATTGTATACCTAATTTTTTCAGATTAAAGATTTTAGTCTTTTAATAATGCTTTTTAAAGTTCATTTTAAAATACATGTTTCTCCATTATAAAGAAAATGGTGTATAATCTAATGTATTATAGTGCCTCAAAACAAATTCAAACCACTATCTTTGAAAAGGGGACTGGGAAAAGACATCTTAATTTCAAGGATTTAGCATAATATAAAGAATGAAGGCTACATTTTAGATTTTATAAATATATAAACACAAAACAAAAATATAAACAAAACATAAATATAAACCAAACCCAACATTATTTGTTAGCTGTTATCAGTGGTGAAAACTTTATATAAACTATAAAAGTCTGCTTTTGAAGAGTTGACTTGCAGGTCTATGTTGACTTCATTTATAGAAGATTCTATAGTCAAATTATCATTCATGTTTATGCCCCTACATGGGACATGGTAGGCGAATATTTGTAGGAATACAATTTATTGTCTGCTCCTCCACTCAGAAGTAACCCTGTGTCTGTCCAGTCTACACTCAGAACTTTGTCTTCATGAGCGGCCAGATCATAGAGAGGAGCTTTACAACTTCTTGTATCCCACAGCTTGACAAAGTTATCTAAAGAACCTGAGATCAGTTGCTGTTCATGGGTAGGAGAACTTTTCACTGATGTGACCCAGCCTGTATGTGATGTCAGGGACAGCGACACTAAAGAACCATCTTTAGTTCGGGGATCCCACAATCTGATATGCCGATCTGTGCTCCCAGATGCTAAACGTTTACAAAGTGGTGAATAGGAGATGCAATTAAAAACTTTATTTCCAGTCAAAGTTGACTTGAGACTGCCAGTCTCAATATCCCATATTTTTATGGTGTGGTCCCAAGATGCACTGCAGACTTCTTCAGCATATGACCAGAGAACTGAAGAAATTGCTTCCTTATGGCCAGAGAGGGTCACTATGGGAGTCCTTGTTAGTCCCAACTGTTCTATTTTCTGTTTCTTTCTAGGTCGATTTAAGGATTCTTCCATTACATCTTCTTCATCTGTAGGGACTGTAGATCAGATCTTTAGCATTTTATCCCAGGAGCCACTGCAAAATTTAGTTCCTGTATTATCAACGGCTATAGAATCCACACTCCCAGCATGACCTCTGCAGCAGTGTAGGGCTTTAATTTTATTTTTTTCTATGTCCCACTCCCATAAGAGAACAGTTTGATCCATAGAGGCGCTCAATAATAAGCAAGACAAATTGTCTTTTTTTACCCAGGCCACATCTTTTACAACATCTGTATGTCCCACAATTGTCATTACTGACTTTCCTTCCAAGGACCAGATTCGTGAAGTCTTATCATAAGAACCAGTTAAGATCCATTCCTCTGCTCCTTTAACTGAGCTGATCCAGTCATTGTGGAGTAGGCATTGCTCCGGCTGAGGTGCAGTGTACTTCTCTACAACTTCTTCTGATGAGATGTTTTCTAGTTCCATGTGTTTGACCAGGGGCATTCGTAGAAATTGGCCCTTGACAAGAAAATCAAACTCCACATGTTTGTGGAACTCATTTTTGGCCTCCAGCAATTTATTGATGATATTACTAAGATCAGCAATTTCAGAGGCTGCAGGGATTGAGAAAGGAACATCATCTACCGAATATTTTTTATTGTCAATGTAGAAGCGTGTCTGGAGCTGAGCCATCGTGGAATGTAAGGCCTACACTCTAGATTTACCCACAGAAATGTATCGATTAACAGAGAATGAGCGATCTGCTCCCCTGTTAAAAAAAGTACACGGCAGCGAGACGCTCCAGCCGAAAACCGAACTGCCCTTATTATATTTTTTTATGTTTCTATGTCTGCATCAGTTTCTGATGTTGTTATTTGTTAATTTAGGATTGTTGTCTGTCATTATTGATGAACTCCATTTAATATTTCTTGTAGTGTTGGTCTAGTTTTCACAGATTCCCTTAGTTTCTATTTATCTTGAAGTGTCCTAATGTCATAATTTTGTTTGAGGGACAATTTTGCTGTGCTTAGAATTTTTGGTTGAGAATTTTTAGCTTTCAGTGTTTTTTATATGTCATCTCTTGTGTTCTTGCCTGAATGATATCTCTAGAGAAATTGGAGCTTTGTCTTATTGTTTCTCTTTTACAGAAAATTTTAGTTTTTCCTGAGCCACTTTCCGTATTCTTTCTTTGACCATTTGATTGGCATTTTTCCTTTTGTGCCCATATTGTTTGAGGTTCACTCAACTTCTTGAATCATATTTTCTCTTTCTTCATAATTGGACAGATTCCCCCTGTCCCCCAGAGTTTTGTCTCTTTTTCTGGATTTTGTTTATGCCATCATCATACTTTGTTTCAATGTATAAGTGAGATTTAATGACCATTCTTTGCAATTCCTTGTGAGGAATTTCCAACAGCATATTTTCCTCAGAAATATTTTCTGGTTCTGTGTTTTGGTCAATTTGTTGTTACATCTTGCTTTTTTTTTTTTTGAGTGGTTTAAAATCATATGCTACCCATAAGATATTATAATCCTGTTGTCTTTGCATTCTTTTGTCATTTGAGTGCATTTCATTGATACTGGTTTGATAATTCTTAGTATTTCACCTCTGTCTTCTGGTGGCTGGAATAGCTAACGGTGATGTATGCACAATTCCATGTTTTCTGTTCTCTGCTGTTTGTGTAGAGGTGTTGAGGGTAGATTTAACTGATATCAATTGCAGCCTTTACTGCAGAAACTGTACTTTGGCCAGTGTGTGAAATTGTAGAAGTCTATGTTGCTTTCTGGTTTTAGATTTTAGATGTGACAAACAAAAAAAATAGAAACAATAAAACAACAAAAAACCATCCCCCCCAAAACCCTAAGATTGACAGTAAAAGAAAGTAGAAAAACTAAAACTGAGAGGAATACACAAGGAAGTAAAACCAGACTAGAAAGACAAAATAAAGGGAGAAGAGAGAGAGAGAAGGATAGATAGATAGACACCAGTAAATGGAAGGAAAAAACCTAAAAAGAAAAAAAGAAGGTGGAAGATATGAAAAATACAGACAAGAAAGTATTAAACAGACATGCAACAAAAGTGAAGGGTAGTAAAAAATGAGAGATAGAAAAGGAGGGACCTAGGAGGGGAGGTGGACTAAGCATGCATTTGGTGTTCTTGCCACTGTTATGGATGGCACAGACAAGATATCTGTTCTGGGCCAGTGTGACAACAGTTCAACAGAAGGTGGGGGTTGGAGTGCCCAGTCAGTCAGAGTTTCTGCTCTTCTTTTTTTTTCATTTTAAAATTTTTATTTATTTTTTGTTTAAAGTTTCTGCTCTTCTGAGAGGTGACTGAAGCCCCAAGATGTGATCTCAGTCATGGATATAACCTCTTCTGGTCTAGAAAGTGCCAAGGGACAGGGAACCTCTCCTGGAACAGAGTTTCTGCTGGCCCCTGACGAGATGGTGATGTTACCTGGCCAGATGGTGGGTCCAGGCAACATACCTATTAGAGATGGCTAGCATGAAGAGACAGTCACTGACAATCTGAGATGCCCAAGGATGGTACACTGCGTGGAGGTGCATTGCTCCAAATGGAATCATAGTGTATGCTGAGCAAGGTGATAAGGACCCAAGTCATAGATTAACGTGTAATAAGTGGATATTGAAAGAGTTTTCTAGTGGCCTCATTAGCGTATATGTTCTGAAATTTAGACTCAAGATGGCAAAATTTGCTTTGTAGGTTTATGAGAATTTGGAATTACTTACAAGTGAGATGGTAAGAATATTCATGCTTGATAGAATTAAACCCTATGAAAGTGCTACTGGGAAAAATCCAAACACCAAACACCACCCGCCTCCAAAAAAAAAAAAACACCAAAAAACCAAAAAACACAAAACAAAACAACAACCCTGGACCACTCTAGGATGTTGTTCTTGTTATGTGCTGTCGAGTCACTTGCGACTCATTGTTGTTGTTGTTGTTATGTGCTGTCGAGTCGTTTGAGACTCATAGCGACCCTATGCACAACAGCCCTAAACCCTGCTCTGTCCTGCGCCAACCGCACTGCCTCTGACACACCCATCCCGATTACCCCAGTCACCGAATCAATCCATCTCATAGAGGGTCTTCCCCTCCTGCTCTGTCCCTCCACCCTCCCAAGCATGATGTCCCTCTCCAAGGACCCGTCCCTCCTGGCAACATGTCCAAAGTATGTCAGATGAAGTTCCAGAATCCTTGCCTCCAAGGAGTAGCTTGGTTTAATCCTCTCCAAGATGAATCTGTTTGTTTTCCTGGCAGTCCATGGTACATTCAGTACTCTTCTCCAGCACCACAGCTCAAAGGCATCAATTCTCCTTCTGTCCTCCTTAGTCAGTGTCCAACTCTCTGATGCATAACAAGTGATTGCAAAGACCATGGCCTGTATCAGGCGCACCTTAGTCTCCAGAGAGACACTGTTGCTCTTGAGTACTTTAGAGAGGTCCCTAACAGCAGACTCATAGCGACCCTATTTACAACAGCCCTAAACTCCGCTCTGTCCTGTGCCAATCGCAATGTCTCTGACACGCCCATCCCAATTACCCCAGCCACTGAATCAATCCACCTCATAGAGGGCCTCTCCTCCTGTGCTGTCCCTTCACCCTCCCAAGCATGATGTCCCTCTCCAAGGACCTGTCCCTCCTTACAACACGTCCAAAGTATGTTAGATATAGCTGCAGAATCCTTACCTCCAAGGAGCCACCCGGTTTAACCCTCTCCAGGATGAATCTGTTTGTTTTCCTAGCAGTCCATGGTACATTCAATACTCTTCTCCAGCACCACAGCTCAAAGGCATCAATTCTTCTTCTATCCTCCTTAGTCACTGTCCAACTCTCTGATGCATAACAAGTGATTGCAAAGATGCACCCTAGTCTCCAGAGGGACATGAAGAATATATTTTAAAAAGTAGCACGTGGCAGGGGATAGGCAGGGTAAGACAGGCCAGCGTTAGGTTTCACAATTAATTCAGACCCTCATCTCTCAAGCATTCCTTTCAGCTTTTCAATCTGTACATATTCAATTGTACATATGGCTTTGCAATTCCAAATCAACTCAATGGCACCTAAAACCTACAAGGCTGGAGAATGTTGGCGAAGGGTTAAAAGATAGATAATGGGAATCTGAAAGAGATAAAGAATTAGTCTAGATTTATAGATAGATCTATTAACATTCTTACTACTTGCAAACTGTGGATTGTCTGGATTTACAAGTTTGGTTATTAAGGGATACACTTTTTATAATATTAGTGGAAGTCTTTTTTTTTATTTTCTGGTCTTAGTTTTACTGGACTGCATGCAACAACACCATTGAAATTCTTTCAACTACATAACTTGGGATTTACTTTGAACTGTTGTTGCATTTGGGTGATATGCTCTGTCCATTTTCTCAGAAACCTGTTCATGCTGTTTCTGACTCATATTGATTTCTGGAATATTCCTTTGAGAGGTGCATTCTAACTCTTTGCTCACTGTCTTCCCCCCCCCCACCCCACTTCTTTCTCTTTTCTCCTTAGGAAGACCTGTCACAAGCCAAATGCCAAGTCCAATACTAAGATCTTTCACTCAAGAAAATAGTGTCTTTAATTCCATAAAGTAAGTATTCTCAGGGTATAATTTCAAAAGCAGGTAGACAAAAGTGTAGAAGAAAAACAAAAGAAAAAGAATTTTTAATTTACTTATTTCTTTTTTTCTATGAAATGCTGAATTAACTAATTTTATTTATACACATTAAAATTTTATTTTGATAATGTACTCATGTAGTTCAAAATGACAAAGGTATAAGTGGTTATGCAGAAAAGATCTCTTCTCTCATCTCCCAGCCATAGAGATATCTTTTAATGTCACTAATTTCTTATTTATCTTTAAATATATATTTGCACAGATAAAGCAAACATCACTTATTATTTCTTCCTGTAACAGGTGGAATTTTATCCTCATTGTTATGCACCTTGCCTTTGTTATTTCATAATAAATTTGTCTTGTAAATCTCTCCACTTCAGCATATTGAGAAATTTTTATTTTTTTTCAGTTTCATTGTGTACATATACCTACTTAGATTAAATAAATTTTATTCTCTCAAATTTGTGCCTAATTGGCACAAATATTCTCAGAATTACATATTATTTAGTATTATTCTTCATTTTGTTATTTGATGTAATTATCCTATGTGTTGCACATCCTAGCCTTTATGATGATGTTACTGATGCAGGGTTAAAGGTAGTTCTAATAATGAAATAGTATAAAGCTTTCTTGGTTCCACAATCAGTACTCTTGATACCATCAGTCAGAAAACCAAAAGACAAATTGTACTGGGAAGATCTGCTGAAAGAGTACTGAATAGCAATGATGTCAGTCTAGAGACTAAGGTGCACCTAATACAGGCCATGGTCTTTGCCATTTCTTGATATGCATCAGAGACCTGGACAATGACTAAGGATGACAGAAGAGGAATCAATGCCTTCTAGTTGTGGCACTGGAGAAGAGTCTTGAATATATCCCAGACCAACAAGAAAACAAATAGGTCTGTCTTGAAGAGGATGAAACCAACTTTCTCCTTGGAGGCTAGGAATTTGAAGCTCTGTCTCACATACTTTGGGTAAGTGTCCAGGAGGGTCCGAACCTTGGAGAAGAACATCATGCTCAGGAGGGTGGAGGGACAGAGCAGGAGAGGAGGACTTTGGCTGAGATGGACTGATAGAATGTCTGGGGCAATGGGGATTGCTGTGTCAGAGTCAGTGAGACTGGCTCAGGACAGGGCAGGCTTCATAGCTGCTGTACATAGGGTCGCTATGAGTCACAGGCAACTTGACAACACGTCACAACAACAACAAAAAATACAGTCTACAAGATTAAGTTGTGTTTCACATCAACGTCCTTGAGATATAAAGAAGTTAAGCAAGAAAGCAGAGAAAGAAATTCCTGACCACCCTCTAGAAAGAAAGAGAAGTTTTTTGGGTCTGGTATCCCTGTACTAAGAGCTTCCTAGATTCAGTGGAAGACTGAGGCCAAGGCACAAGGAGATCCCCAAGGGATGCTGGGACTACAGATGTGGAAAGAAGACAAGAATCCTCATCAGAGCTGACAGGGGCAGCCTTTCCCAATAGTTGACACACTTAATTGGGACTTCTAGTTTTTGCTAAACTTTGGGAGAATAAATGTATTTGTTGAAACCATATATTTGTTGTGTATCTGTTTTAGCAGCAATAGCTAAACACTGTTGATTTAATGGAATCCTGTATTTATTGGCATTAGGTTAGTTTTCAAGCCTTTTCTAGGTACTCCTATAATGAACAACCATACACTTACATAAATTTGTGCCTCTGTGAACTTATTTGAATTGACTTCTAGAGGTTGAATTCCTGAATCAGTGCATTAATTTAAGGGTGAGTTTAAGGTATAAATAAGTGAGATTGAAACACGCCAGCATATGTAAAGTTACCCCAGCCAGGGTGAACAGAGCTTGGCTTGTACAATGGTTGAATTTTGTAGCTTCAAAGTAGAGCTACATCCTACATCATCAAGCATGTATTGAACACTACTTTGTATCAAGCATTGACTAAGTTCTAGAAATAAAGCAATGAACAAAAGAAGCAAAAATTCTGCCTTTCTAGCAACAATTTTTGGCCAATATTTAGAAAAATGGGAATCCCAGAGCAGTAATTGTGCTCGTGTGGAACTTATACCTAGGCCAAGAAGCTGTTTTCTGAACAGAGCAAGGAGACACTGTATGGTTTAAAATTAGGAAAGGTATGATGCATGGATGTATCCTTTCTCCATATCTATTCTGTATGTTGAACAGATCAGTTGAGAAGCTGGATTTTAGGAAGAAGGAGGATGGCATCTGGATCAGAGGAAGATGTATCAAACCCCTGCATTATGCAGATGGGAAAACCTTGCTCTCTGAAAGGGAGGATTTGAAACACTTGCTGCAGTAGATCAAGGAATATAGATAACGTTCAATATGGATTGTATGTCAACATCAAGAAGACAAAATTCTCACCACTTGGCCAATAAGACCTATCAGTGGAGAAAAGATTAAAGTTGTCAATGATTTCTCATTACTCGGATACACAATCAACATCCATTATACCAGCAGTTAAGAAATAGGATGATGAGTTTCATTGGGAAAATCAGCTCTCAAGGACCTCTCCGGAGCACTAAAAAGCAGTGATGTCAGTTTAAAGTCCAAGATGCACCTGTTTCAAGCCATGATCATTTCAATGACTTGTTACGCATCTGAAAGTTGGACAATGACTAAGGATGGCTGAAGAAGAATTGAAGACTTTGCGTTGTGGCACTGGAGAAGGGTACTGACTTATCTCATGAACTGCCAAAGGAAAACAGGTCAATCCTGGAGAAAGTGAAACAAAAGTGCTTGTTAGAGGCAAGGATGACAAGACTCCATCTCTCATGATTTGGGTATGTTGCGAAGTGGGGCCAATCCTTGGAGAAGGGCAGTATGCTTGGAAAAGTGGAGGGTCAGCATAAGAGAGGAAGACCTCAAAGAGATCTATACCAGTGGATTCTCATGTGTCAGAGTTGGGGAGGATGGCACAGGGTAGGGCAGGGCTCAGAGCAGTTGTTCATAGCATCACTATGAGTCATAGTTGACTTGATGGCACACCACAACAACAACCACCACCACCATAATTTCCCGGGAATTCCCTACATAGTGCAAAGAGTTACTTAACTATTAACTCAAAGGTTGACAGTTCCAAGATCCCAGAGGTACCTCTGACGAAAGGCCTGGTGATCTGCTTCAGATGTTCAGAGCCTTGAAACCCCTACAGAGCTCAGGTCTGCCTGTGTGGCTCAGGGGTCCACCTAGGGAGCTTGGGTATGCCCGCCAGGCTTGTGTCTGCCCACCAGGCTCGGGTCTGCCTGTGCACTTGGGATCTCTACAACTGCTTTTATCAACCTGCTGTGGCAGGGTCCACAGGAGTGAGGATTCTCACCTAACATGTGGGCAAGCATTGGCTAAGAGGGCCCATGGTACCTGAATCCAGACCCTAAAAACATTTCTTTTTTCACTGCTTTGAAATGTTCTTAACCGTGGAAACAGATTACACAATGGTAACCACTTTGGAACGCTAAGCACCTCAATCAGTTCACATTCTCTCTCTAGAGGTTCAGAGTAGCCATGGGTTGGAGTCACAAATGATCTAGAGACAGCAGCGTGACACAAAGCAGCCAGTCTGTGGGCTGGCCATTTGCCAATGTCACGGTCTGTAACAGAAAGATAATCCTGGCAATCAGGTACTTGCAGGGATGGAGCAAATAGGGCAGTGAACAGTATGAGCAGAGGCTGACAGGTTGCTATGTGAGAAGGAAAAGTAGAGATGGTGATGGGGCATGCCAGTTGATGTTATATGAGATCAGTATGATGCAGCAGGGTTGACGAAGATCGGTAGGGCACAGAGAAGGTCAGGGAGGAGACACACTGTGAGAGAGCGGGCGATGAATGGAACCACCGTCTTTCCACTGGCTTGGGTCCTCATCATATTCCAGCTCTTTTATACATCCCAAACTGAACCTGCTTCCTCTTTTTTAATAGCTGAGATTTGAGTGAAAGTTTACAAAGCAAATTAGTTTTCCATTCAACTATTAACATACATTTTGTTTTATTAACTACAAGACACACATTTTCATGTCTATACCTCATTTTGATTAATTCTTCTATTTTACTCCTTCCTACCTTCATGGTTGTATCTTTGGGCAAATACCTTTTGACCCTGTTTGTTGTTGTTAGGTGCCACTGAGTCAGGACCAACTCATAATTGACCCTGCAGTGATTTTCAAAGGCAATAAATTGCAGGAGAGGAGGTTGCCTGCTTTCCTTCTTCAGAGTCGCTGGTGAAGTCAAACCATGTACCTCTGGGTTGACAATGAAGGTCCTTACTCTAAGGATACTTTTTTGGTGTTATTTATCACCTTATTAAAGATCTATCTATTACTGTTCAACTGAAAGTTAAGCAATGGGTGAGCTTTGTTTCAGGTTTGAAGTGTGACTGGAAACAACCTAATTTCTTTTGAAACTCAAGTGAGCCTGTTTTTACAACTAATAAAGGTTGACTAGAAAAATCAAACAACAATAATATGAATGTAGACTTTCTATAAGTCAGGATTTTTATATTCATAAAACAAGACAACTTCAAACACTGAAAAGCGGATCTTGAGTGAGCCAGTTAGAATCTGAGTCAGTTTCCCGTGGAGCTCTGAGGTGAGAGGTAAGTTTATCTTGGTCTAACTTTGGAGTGGGAAAATTATTGCCCTCATTTTTCTAAAATTAATGTTTTATTTTCTAAGAGGGAGGGCATAATTTAAGTGAAATAGATCACCAGACATTTCTCCAATGAAGCATCCGAGTAGGTTAGAATTGTCAACTTTCATGTCACTTGTAGAGTGCAAACCATTTGTTCTACTAGCACTGCCTTTTAAAATAATTTTTAATCATTATAACTTGAATAAGTGATGAGATACCTCAAGTGTCAATTTAAACACACACAAAAAATCAGTGTGGTGGCCAAAAGGTCATTAAAATGTTTTAAATTCTTTACTTAGTGCTTTATTGAAATGGAAAAGAGCCTAATGAATTCTTAATATATGGAATCACCTCTAAAATATTTTCTTCTGTCACTGCTTTCAGTATCCTTCTCTAGTGTAGTAGATACTCCTTGATAAGTATTTCTACTCTCATTTCCTGGAAAGTCACCTCCTGACTCCTATAAGGATAATTATTCTCTGTTCTGTCTTTTCCCTTTTCTGGAATTTCCACACTTCAAGACAGCCTATCCTGTAAGAATTTCCCATCCTCAGAGGCCAGGTTGAGTAGCCATACACACATTTTTGTCTCTACCCAATACCATTTTGTCCCTGTCAAATATTGAGAATATTTATACTAATCATGAACTTCTTAATCTTTGACTACCTGCAAAACATTTCTTCATTTTTTATTTTGGAATAAGCATGCTTTATGGGTGGGCTAGTGGGCACAGCATTGTGCTACTGACTGAGGGGTGGATGGTTTGATTCCATCTCCTGCTCTACTAGTGGAGAAATACAGCCAATCTCCTCCCTTGCTTTTTTACAGCCCCTGAAAACTCACTTCAGGGTCAACTAGGAGTTGGTTCTGACTTGATGACAGTGAGTTTTAAGAGAGTGGCTCAGAAGCCCTGTTCCCATTAGGTTATGCACCATAAAACAATAAAGATTGTTTAGTTGTTTTTGATATTTTTTACCTTCAAATCAGCTTTACCTTATGATAACTCATATAGAACAGAATAATCCTGTGCCATCTCCAAGACTGGTAGAATGCTCAAGTCCATTGTTCCACGTATGGTGTATTTTGAGCTCCTACCCAGACAGGGCACTTACCTTCCAGAACTGTATCAGACAGTGTTTTGTTGTGATTCAAGGTCTTTCTTTGAATTCTTCAAGACCAGTTATTTCTTCTTATGTGTCTCAGTCTGGAACTCAGTTGAAATCTCTCCACTATGGGTAACACAGATGGTATTTGACATACTAGTGACATACATCCCAATGACTCCAATTCATGGTGACTCTAGGTCAGATTTAAACCTTGCCCCAAACTGTACCATCCTTATCATCTCCACTGTGCTTAAGCCAAATGTTGCAATCATTGGTGTCATTACATCTTGCTGAGGGTCTTCCTCTGCTTCACTGAATTGTCACAGTTCTAAGAATGATGTCCTTTCTCACGGACTGATGTCTCCTGATAATATGCCCAAATATGTGAAATGAAGCCTTGTGATCCTGTCTCCTATTAGCATCCTAGTTGCACAAATTCCAAGTCAGTGTGTTTGTTCTTTTGTAAGTCTATGGGATATTTCCTTCTCTTCACTGGCACTATAATTCAAAGGTATTAGTATATCTTCAATCTTCATTATTCATTGGCAAACTTTTAAATCCATATGAAGTTATTGAAAATGGAGTTGGTCATACTATAATCTTTAAACTGACATTCTTGATCTTGAGTCCTTTTTGGATGTCCCAGATAATAGAACTGCTCACTACAATATGTCTTTTATCTTCCTGACTGCTGCCACCATGGCTATTGATTGTGGATCCCAGTAAAAGAATATCCTGGACATCATTTTTTCCACTGTTTATCATGTTGCTTGCTGGTCCAGTGGTAAAAATTTTTGTTTTCTTGAGGCTGAGGTGTAATCCATACTGAAGATCCAGTTGAAGTATATGATCTTTAGTAAGTGCTATACATTTTCTACATTGTCAGCAAGCAAAGTTGTGTCATCTGCATAACATGAACTGTTGTCAAGTCTTTCTCCAATTCTGATGCCACATTCTTCTTCATCTAGCCTAGCTTCTCAAATTATTTGCTCAGGATACAGATAGAATAGATATACTGCTGCTGTTGTTATGTGCTGTTGAGTCACTTGTGACTCATAGTGACCTGTGTACAACAGCTCTGGACCCTGCTCTATCTTGAGCCAACATCATTTTCTCTGATACACGAACCCCCATTACCCTAGTCACTGAGTCAATCCTTCTCATAGAGCGTCTTTATCTGTTGTGCTGTCCCTCCATATTCCTAAGCATGATGCCCTCTCCAAGGACTGGTTCATCCTTGCAACATGCCCAAAGTATGTCAGACAGAGTTTTAGAATCCTTGCCTTCAAGGAGCAGCCTGGTTTCACCCTCTCAAGGACAAGCCTGCTTGGAGAAAAGATAAAACCCTGACAACACCTTTACGGATTTTAAACCATCCCTCATTTTCTTCTTCTGTTCAAATGACTATTTCTTTGTTTATGTACAGGTTCAGAATGAGCAGAAATGCATATTCTGGGATTCTCTTATTCTCAATGTTATCCATAATTTATTATGATCCATGCTCTACGAGGAAAAATGTGGCATCAGGGTTGAAGGAAGACTCATCAACAATCTGTGTTACACAGATGACACAACCCTGCTTGCTGAAACTGAGGAGGACCTGAAGCACTTGCTGCAGAAGGTCAAGGACTGCAGCCTTCAATATAGATTGAAGCTCAATATCAAGAAAACAAAGATTCTCACCACTGGGCCGATTGACAGCATCATGATAGATGGTGAAGAGATTGAGATTGTTCACAGCTTTAGTTTGCTTGGATCCACAGTCAGCATTCTTGGAACCAGCAGCCAGGACATTAAAAGACGTATTGCGATGGGAAAGTCTGCTGTCAGAGACCTCTCCAAAGCAACTATTTCTGTTTGGAGACTAAAGTGTGCTTGATACAGGCCATGGTCTTTGCAATCACTTTCTATGCATCAGAGAGCTGGAGAATAACCAGGGATGATAGAAGAATTGATTCCTTTGAGCTGTGGTGTTGGAGAAGAGTATTGAATATACCATGGATTGCTAAGAGAACAAACAAGTTCATCCTTGAGAAGGTGAAACCAGGCTGCTCCTTGGAGGCAAGGATTCTGAAGCTTTGTTTGACATACTTTGGATATGTTGCAAGGAGGGATCAGTCTCTAGAGAGGGACATCATGTTTGGGAGGGTGGAGGGACAGCTCAAGAGAAGAAGACCCTCAACGAGATGGATTGATAAAGTGACTGGGGTAATGGGGGGTGGTGTGTCATAGACAATAAGATTGGCACAGGATAGAGTAGGGTTTAGGGATGTTGTACATAGGATTGCTATGAGTAGCAAGTGATTCAACGACACAAACTAACAATAACAACAAAAAAAACATAGTCTAATGCTTTTTCATAATCATTAAAATATAAGAAAAATACCCTCAACCAGATGGATTAACATGATATCTGCAATAAAGTGTATCAGAGATGAGGAGGATAGCACAGGAATGGGCAGGATTCAGGTCTCATTCAGAGGATGGCTATGAATTGTACCAGACTTGATGGTACCTAACAATAACAAACATGTTTCTGCTACCTTCTGCTTTTGTCAAAGAATGTTATCATTTCACACCCTCTGAATCCAACTTAAAGTTTTGAATATTACCTATCAATGTAGTCTTCCAATCATTTAAAAATAATTTTCAAGATTTTCCTTGTATGTGATGACAATGGCATGCACTCAGTTGGTTCACTTTTTGCTTAGAGTCGGGGGGGGGGGAATACAGATCTCTTCCAGGTGATTGTTTCATTTAACTAGCTGCATTCCAAATTTCTTTGTATAGGCTAGTGATCCAATCCAGGGTTGCATCTATTTCCTAACATGCCCCAATTTATATTCCAGAAATTCCTAGGATTTTACTTTTGCTAATGCCTTCAGTCTGACCTTCCTGCCTGAACGGATGTCGCGGGCTTTTGGCATCTTCGATTACCTGGAAAGATGGGATGGGTTTGAAGGCTACTTTGAAGGAAATGGCAAAAAATAAGGCTCCAGGAATAGATGGTATACCAATTGACATATTTCAGTTAACAGATGCTGCCCTGGACGTGCT
>NW_006399910.1:7627494-7629341 GCF_000299155.1 Elephantulus edwardii | reverse complement strand
AACAACAACAACAACAACAACAACAACAACAATGCCTTCAGTAGCATTGCTTCTTGATCAAATGTTATTTCCTGAAATGGTTCAGTATAAGCCAATTCTTTTTGTTACAGTGACTGTGTATTCCTTCAATCTTCTTCTATGTGCATAGTTGCCATTTGCATTTTCAAATAAGATAGTTGCAATGAATAAATCATTGATTGTACAAAATTCTGTCATACAATCTCCAGTCTCATTCCTGTTACCAAGATCATATTTTCTAACAACTATTCTTCTTTGTTGATAATTTTTGCACTTGTTGTTGTTATTAAGTGCCGTCGAGTTGCAGCCGACTCATAGCGACCCTATGAAGGAGAGTCTCCAGGCTTGGGTGGCTTTCATCCTCTCTCCAGGTTCATAGGGTTTCCGGAGGCAAGCTATTATGGAAGTGGATGCCACTCCTCTTTCCAATTTTTGCACTACAGTCATGTATTATTGTTAATGAATCTTGATTGCATGCTTGATCAATTTCAGACTTCGATACTGATAGGAATCTTCATCTTCTGCTTTAGTGGTTGGTTTGTAAACTCAAATAATAGTCACATTAACAGATCTTTTTTTGTATGTCTATAAATAGTATTCTATAATTAACAGTTTTGTACTTCATTTAAGACATTCTTGCAATGTTCTTTTTGACAATGAATGTGACATCATTCCTCTTTAATTTGCCATTTCTGTCACAGTAGATCATAGGATTGTCTGATTCAAAACAGCCAGTACTTGTCCATCCATCTCATTCATGCCTTGGGTATCAATCTTTATCAATTATATTACATTTTTTACAACTTCAATTTTTCTTAGATTCATACTTCATACAATCTGAGTTCCAATTATAAATGGATCTGCAGCTGTTTTGCTCATCATCAATATTGCTAGATGAGCAAATGAATGTCCTTCATTGGATGAAATAAAATCTATGTAATTATAATTTACTTTCATTTGAAGAGGCAGCTCTTTCCCAAGGGTATTTTGATTGTCTTCCAACCTGAGTGGCTCACCATCTGGCACTATATAAAAGTGTTCCACTGCTTTCATAGAGTTTTTGAGGGCCCATTATTTCAGAAGTAGACGGACATTCCCGCTTCTTAGCCCATCTTAGTCTGAAGTTTACCCTGAAACCTGACTACCATGGGTGACCCTGTTGGTATTTGAAGTACCAGTGATTCTTTGGGAAAAAAGATGAGCAGTCTCTTTCTGTAAGATTTACAGCCTCAGAGACCTAAAAGTGGGTTACTATGAGTCAGATTTGTCTTGATGGCAGTGAGTTCAGCTTTTAAGAAGCTTCCATGGGGAGAATGGTGGTTCAGTGGTATATGTCTTATCTTTCACTATATAGACTTAGATTCAGCTCCTGACCAATGTGTTTTATGTACAGCTACTTGTTTTTATTATTTATTCTGCTAAGATTAATATTACTGTTGTTGTTGTTATGTGCCGTTGAGTCTCTTGTAAGTCACGGTGACCTATGTACAACAAAAGCTCTGGACTCTGCTCTATCTGGAGCCAAACTTATTGTTTCTAACACACCTACCCCCATCACCCCAGTCACTGAATCAATCCATCTCTTTGAAGGTCTTCCTATCTTGAGCTGTCCCTCCACCCTCCCAAGCATGACATTCCTTTCCAAGGACTGATCCCCCCTTGCAGTATGTTCAAAATATGTCAAATGAAGTTTCAGAATCCTTGCCTCCAAGAAGCAGCCTGTTTCACCCTTTCCAGGATGAATCTGTTTGTTTTCCTGGCAGTCCATGGTATATTCAATACTCTTCTCCAGCACCATAGCTCAAAGGCATCAATTCTCCTTCTATCAT
>NW_006399910.1:7590155-7622993 GCF_000299155.1 Elephantulus edwardii | reverse complement strand
ACAGCTGATATTGAGCTTCTCCAGCGTTTTTTTGCACAGATGTAATCGATCTGATTCCTATGCATACCATCAGGTGAAATCCATGTGTATAATCTACGTTTATGTCTCTTAAAAACGTATTTGCAATGAATAAGTCATTGTGCAAAATTCAATCATTCTCTCTCCAGCTTCATTTTTGTCATCAAGTTCATAATTTTTAACATTAACTGCTTCATCTGTGGCCCGGTTTCCCAATTCCTCTTTGGCTCTTGGGTTTGGTAATTCACTAGAAGGTTTTCCAGAGACTCAGACCCTTCAAGGGAATGGCTCATGTGACTCTAGGTACACAGGTAGGTTGGTAGGGTTTGTTTTTTTTTTTTTTTTGTTTGTTTGTTTTTTTTTTGTTTTGTTTTGTTTTATACTGATTTACTTACGAAGTTTGACTACACTGTTTTTCACAAAAATCCTTCCCATTTCCTTCACACACTCCCAAACCCATTGAACTGTGCAACACTCTAATTAACATAGCATCCCCCAGCTTATCCTCACCTCTCTGCTTCCATCCTTCCCTGCTTGGATCCTCATACTCATTCTACAATAATGGTTTTATACAGTATTTGTCCTTGTGGGACTGAGTTAGTTCACTCAGCATAATGCTCTCCAATCCCTCCCAAGTTAGGCAGTAATTTACAAAATCATTCCTGTGTGCTGTATATTATTCCATTGTGTGAATTTTCCTCAATTAATTCAATTGTGATTGGACATCTGGGCTGTTTCCACATTCTTGCAATGGTGAATAATGCTGCTATGAATATTGGTGTACAACTTTCCATTTGAGCCTCAGTTCTCATTTTCTTGGGTTATATTCCAATCAGTAGATTAGCTGGGTCATATGGAATTTCTATGTTCAGCTTTTTGAGGAAGTGCCTACCTGCCTTCCAGAGTGGTTTTAGCATTTTACAATCCCACCAACAGTGTAAAAGAGTTCCTATCTATCCACATCCTCTCCAATATTTGTTACTTGCTGCTCTGTTAAACTTTGCCACTGCTACTGGAGTGAGATGTTTTTTCATTGTGGTTTTGATTTTCAACTTTATTATTGCCAGTGATTTTGAATATTTCTTCATGTGTCTGTTTGCCATTTGAATATCTTCCTCTGTGAAAATTCTTTTCATGTCTTTTTCCCATTTTGTAATTGGGTTATCAATCTTTTTCTTGTGGAAGCCCAGGAGTATTCTATAAACTTTTGTTTTGAGACTCTTGTCTGAGATGGTATTGCCAGATGTTTGTTCCTAATTGGTAGGTTTTCTTTTCACGCTGTTGGAAGAAGTTTTTGATAGACACAGGAATTTAATCTTTAGAAGGTCCTAGTCATCAATTTTATCCTTTCCAGATTGTCCATTTCTGGCTGTATTTGGCAATCTTTTTATACAAAAGACTAGGCTTTATAAGCTTGATCCCAGTTTGTCTCTTATGAACTTTATGGTTTTGGGCTTTACTCCCAAGTCTCTGATCCACCTTGAGGTTATTTTTGTGTATGGTGTGAAATGCAAATCCTGTTTCAGCTTTCTGCAGGTAGCAGTCTAGTTTAGCCAGCACCATTTGTTGAAAAGGCTGTCATTTCCCCATTTGATAGGTTTTATTTTCTTGTCAAATATCAGTTGACTGTAGATAGCTGGATTCTCAGTTCTGTTCCGCTGGTCTATGTGCTATCATTGTACTAGTTCCATGGCATTTTGATCACTACCTCTGTTTAGTAGTTTTTGACGTCAGGGAGTGCTATGCCTCTCACTTCATTTTTGTTTCTCAGAAGTGTTTTGCTTATTCAGGGTTTCTTGTCTCTCTCTCCAAATAAACTTGACAATTCCCCTTTTGATCTCTGAAAAATTAATTTGGTATCTGTATTGGGATTTAATTGAATATGTTGATTGCTTTAGATAGGACTATAATTTTCACAATATTGAGTCTTCCTATCCATGAACAAGGCACATTTTGCCATTTTTTTTAAGTCTTTTATTGTGTCTTGCAGAAATGTTCTGTAGTTTTCTTTGTATAGTTCTTTTGTATTTCTAGTTAGGCTCACTCCCAAGTATCTCAATTTGTGGTTGGCTGTTGTTAATGGTATTACTTTCTTGGTTTCCTTCTCTGAATTATCTTTACTAGTGTGGAGCAATCCATCTGATTTTTGGATATTGATCTTATATCCTGCCATTCAGCTAAACTTGCCTACTAGCTCTAACACTTTTTTTGTTGTTGCTGTTGAGTCTCTGGGGTTTTCTGTGTATACTATCATATCCCCACAGGCAGGTTTTTGTAGAAACTGATGAGCAATGGGCCAAGATGGATGCAGCTGGATGTTTAAGTCCACTGTTTATGATTTCTCAGTCTAGACAACTTCTAATCCTCTAGCAGGCTTGGACTAAGTTTACATAGTTGTGCTCCTGTTCTGTGTTGGTGTTTTCACACATCCCACAGTGTAAAGAGCACTCTCTTACATTGGTCCCACAGCTGTTGATAATTTGTGAAACTATGTGTCTATAGTTAAGGTGGCTGGAGATCATTCCCTCAGTGGGGGCTAGGAAAGGCTGTTATTAAAGTTTCTAATTCCATGCATCCATGGAGGCATATGTGTTGCTGATTGAACAGGTTTTGAACTGGTTCACAATGATCTGTTGTTGTTGTTATGTGCCATCAAGTCACCTGCAACTCATAGGGACCCTATGTACAGCAGCTCTGAAGCCTGCCCTGAGCCAGTCCCACTGATTCTGACACACCAACTCCCATTGCCCCAGTTACTGTATCAATCCATCTCATGTGGGGTCATCTTGTACTGCGCTATCCCTCCACCCTACAATGCATGATGTCCTTCAAAGATTGGTTCCTCCTGGACATGTGCCCAAAGTATGTGAGACAGAACCTTAAAATGTGTTTCCTACTGCCAAAGGGGCCCTTTAGAGTAGTGAGAGAAGATCTTCACCCTGAAACCTACAGCGTCCCTTTTCAGCATGAAGCAGCTAAGAGAATACACCATCCCCCTTTCCTTATGAATCAGGGAGAAGTCTCTCTCAGGGAGGAGAGATAGGGAATGGCAAAGGACACACTGACAAAGGAGATTAATCAGAACTGGCTTTGAGAAGCACTGTGGCAATTGGACAATTAAAACACATTCTTGGGGGGGAAGAAGAATGAACTGGGGAGGAGGGTAGAGAAAACAGTGCAACAATGAATGAATGAAAACCCAAAATCTCTGTAAATGTTCACTAAAACTAATAAAATTTAATAATAATTAAAAAAAAAATTCTTGCCTCCAGGAAGCAAACTGGTTTCATTCTTTCTAGGATGAACCTCTTTGTTCTCCTGGCACTCCACGATGTTCAACACTCTTCTCCAGCACCACAACTCAAAGGTATCTGTTTTCCTTAGTCATTGTCCAGCTCTTTGATGCATAGCAAGTAATTGTGAAGACCATGGCCTGAATCAGGAGCACCTTAATCTCCAGACTTAGACACTTAGTCTTAGATAATATTGCTTTTCACTACTCTAGAGAGGTCCTTGGGAGCAGATTTTCACAACGCATTTCACGTCTTGATTTTCTGAATGCTGTTTCCAAGGGTATTGGTTGTGTAACCAAGCAAGCTGAAGTTATAGACAATCTCAGTCTCTTCTGTGTCTGTCATGAAACTACCAATAGGCCCAGTAGTGATAATCTTGATGTTGAAAAATCAGCCAATGAAAATATTATTATCACAGAGGTTTTAGCTACAACCAATTACAAGGATAGTGCAGGATTAGGTAGCATTTGTGCCTGACCCCATGGCATAAGTTACAAGTCAAGTCTTGTATTTCATGTGGAATCTAACTTATTGTTAGATTCTTTTCTTAAAGACACTGGGTACTTACTTGATTCTTTCTCTGTTCACTTTGTCTTTTCTTCTGTACCACTCCGTAGAAGCAGATGCACAACATTGAACCATGAGATCAAGACAAAAAAATAGAGTAGGAGCTAGGTGAAATTTGGTGTCTGAAATTAAAACCTATGAGTTACAGAACCTAAGCATACTGTGTAGTACTAGGTGAAGTGGTCAACAGTAGGTGAAAATAAATGCACAGCTAGTTAAGGCTTGAAAGCTAGTGAGCCTTGTTATATGACTGTAAAATACGTGGAGCTGATGTTTGTTGGAAGGCAGACCAAGGTTAGAGTTTGCTACTCTGGGAGAATTAACAGGATGTTTTAGTATGTGGTGTGTGAGCTGTTTCTTGCCACTGTCAGCACAACACTGAGACAGACAAGCTATCGTCAGCATTGTTGTTATTTGTGGCTATCAGTTCTGACCCACAGAAGACTCCATGTGTGATGAGTCGGACCACTCTATATGGTTTTTCAGTCTGTGGTTTGTCAGAATCTGATCTCCAGGCCTTATCTCTGAGGTGCCTTGGGGTGGGGTTGAATGCCAACCTTTTGGTTAGTAATCTAGTACTTAACCGCTGTGCTCCCCAAGGACCGCTAACCCTACTGTGTTATCAGGCTGTATGCATGTGTGGAGAGGAGCACTGCCTTGCTAAATGGTGACACTCTACCTGAATCCTGCAATCAAAATAAACAGAGTTCAGTAATTGGGGCCATATTAGAGTTGAAGATGTCAATAACATTAGTAGTGACTACAAGAGGCAGCTTCCAAGAGATAAGATTATGACAATGTGGTGTTTCCTTAAAAAGTTGAACATAGAAACGCTGTATAACCCAGGTATTGCACTACTAGGAATATAGTCCAAGTAAATTAGGACAGAGACACAAACGAAGATCTGTACACCAATGTTCACAGCATCATTATTCACCATTGCAAAAACATGGAAACAGCCCAAATGTCCAACCAAAACTGAATAATGGAGAAATTGTGGTATATTCACACTGGAACACTACGCAACATTCAGGAGCAATGATTAAAAAAAATAAACAAACAAAACCCACTATCTAGCTTGGGAGGGACTGGAGAGCATTATGCTGAGTGAACTAACCCAGTCTCATTAGGACAAATACTGTATAAGACAATTATTATAAAAATAGAAGGATAACAAACAAACCATGTCTGAGAACCCAAGGTGGGAAGGAGTGGGAGCATAGAGGTGAGGATGGTAGGGGCAAAACCACAGGGTTGCATAGTTTGGTGAGTGGAGGGAGAGGGAAAAGCAAATGGGAAGGACCCTGGTGAAAAGACAAGGTAATGATGGGCAAGGTCCATTGGTGATTAATTTTATAAATCACAATACATGAGAATGATTGTATGAAATACAGTAAGAATGAAGAATAGTGTGAAACACAGTGTATATGAACTTTGTAAGTAAACCAATATAAATAAAATTTTAAAAAGATTATAGCTTCTTGCCTTTCCCAAGCATCCATTACTAAGAGCTCTGTGACAAACAATGCTGTAGCGACAGTACGAAGAAAAATGATAACAGGCATTGGATTATAGATGTTGCCTTTTTGCTTATGCCTGTTGCTTCATAGAGCCTCCAGTTGGCCACTATTAAAGGAAAGAGAAGGGCGTGAAAACAGATTCCAGTGAGTAATAGAGCAGAGTAGGGGTTGACAGGCTGCAGCACCATGGAATGGCTACTTCTTGTTGTTTAGCCCTGGGCTAAGAATGGATGGGGGGAAAATGTTTCTTTGCTTATGTAAGTGTATGTTAGTTTGACTTATAGTAACCCCAGGTGACAGTAGAGCAGTGACTAAGAACGTGAGCTGCCAACTCAAAGACACAGAGTTTGAATCCACCATTGGGAGACAGATGGACAATCCCCCTCCTGTGTTAATTTACAGCCTTAGGAAATCTGCTGGAGGGTCAGCTTTGAGCAGATTTTCACTGAGAGCACATAACAACAGCAACAATAATAATGAAAGGAAGCTTTGGTTGCCTAACAGGTAGGGAGTTGTGCAGCCAAACCAAAGGTAAGCAGTTCTAATCCACCAGCTGCTCCATGAGAGAAATATGGACAATCTCCTTCCATGTGATTTACAGCCTCTGAGAACCCACTGGAAAGGCAGCCATGAGTCCGACTTGATGACAATGACTTGAATTTGCTTGAATATTTACAGGAGTACCTCATCAACCAAGTGCTTTATCTTTGCACCACCAGGGTTCCTATGTTTTATTAACACTCATGCAATGCCTTCAGTTTTGTTTTTTGACCCACAAAGCCTATAATATTTTCTATCTAGCCCTTCAGGAAAAAAGGGTGCTGATTTCTATATTGTATATTTGTTGTTGTTATGTGCCGTTGAGTTGACTGTAACATAATGATCTTTGATCTTTCAGAGCAATGGCTCTGAACCTTGCCCTATCCTGACTGCACCGCCACAGTTACTGTGTCAATCCATCTTATCCAGGGTTCTCCTCTCCTGCACTGATCCTCCACCCTTCCGAACATCCTGTTCCTCTCCACTAGTCGCTCCTGATAACATGTCCAAAGTTGAAATTAGAGTTTCAAAATCCCTGCCTCCAAGAAGTAACCTGATTTCATCCCTTTCAGGGAAGACCTGTTTGTTCTATTGGGAGTCCCTGGTATATTCAAAACTCTTCTCCAGCACCACAACTCAAAGGCATATTTTTTTCTTCTGTCAACCTTACTTATTTCCCAGCTCTCAGATACATAGCTTTTGCTATTCTTGGATGGCTTGGAGTCATCTCTGACTCATTTGGTAGTAGATTGAAATGCTGCCCAGCCCTGTGCCATCCTCACAACGTGTGCTTAAGCCCAGGGTTTTAGTCCTTGTCTCAATTCATCTCATGAAGGGTCTTCCTCTCCTTCACTGACCTCCTACTTTTGCAAGCATGACATTTTCTCCCCCAAAGATGGGCACTACCTGATATGATATATAATCTTACCATCCTTGCTGCTAAGGAGCATTCTTGCCACACTTCCTCCAAGTTAGACTGACTGTTCTTTCGGCAGTCCATGATGTACGTTGTGTATGTCTTCCTGTTGTTATTGTTATGTACTGTCAAGTAAAAACTAACTCATAGCTGACTCTCCAGAGGGTTTTTAGAGGTTGTACATCTCATGGGAGGGGATTGCCTAGCTTTCTTCTGTAAAGCAGTTGGTGGACTTGAACTGCATACCTTTGGGTTGACAGTGCAACTCCTTATCAGTAGATCACCAGAGTTCCCTATCAAATACTAGAGCCATAGGAATAGAAGTCAGACTTAGGTAAAAATGTTGCACATGGAATGACTGCAACCAAATAGACTAAACATTTTAAGGGCATTCATACCTAACAAACACATCGTATAGCACACATCACGGCCACGCAGGAGATAGCATCCCTGTAGGACAGAATAGCGCTGTCTAGGGAGTTTTCAAGGCTGTGCCTCTTCAGGCTAGCAGAACCCGTCCTTGTCTCCCATGAAGTGGCTGGTGGGTTAATAGCCATGTGTCTTAATCACAGCTTTGCCACAGTTCCACTTTATCTCTACAAAACAACAAGCCAGAGACTCCACTGCCAAGGAGTCAGCTCCATCTCATGATCATTCTTCATGGTTTTCTGAGGCTGTAAATCTTCATGGAAGAAGACTGTCCATCTTCAGTAGAACTGCTGGTGGATTTGAACTGACAATCTTTCAGTTAGCATCCCCAAATCTTATACATCATGTTACCAAATGTCCTTTATTTTTATGATGTTGTTCTGTGCTATGGATTTGTAACCAACTCATAGCTGACTCTCCCGTGAGTTTCCAGAGGTTATAAATCACATGAGAGATGATTGTCCATCTTTATCCCTTGAGGCAGCTGATGGATTTGAACCACATGCTTTTGTGTTGACAGCCCAACTCTTTACCAGTAGTCCACCAGAGCTCTTTTCTCTATTGCTTACCATCAAGTCAGAACCAACAGAGAGCAGACCCTTCAGTGGGTTTTTAGAAGCTATAAACCACATAGAAGGAAATTGTCCATTCTTTCTTCTGTGGAGTTTTGGTGGGTTCGAACTGGGTGCCTTTAGGTTGGAAGCACAACTCACCACTAGGCCACCAGAGCTAGTAAGTCTATTAGTAATGACTGGTTCTTCTATGAAATCTTGTCATGTTCAACACCTCTTATTTATGCAAGCTGGCAGACAGGCACAGCACACACCATGGTCAATATCACATATAACCACAGGAGTTTACAGACAAGGAATTCTCTTTGGTGAACAGAACCAGGTGCTGCCAGATGGGCTATATGCAGCCTACTTCATAGTCCCAAGGGGTCTGACAAACCATGGGGGGCAGTGATGGTCATGTGGTTTTCTGGCTTCCTTTTCTCTAATGGGTATTTCATTTGCTGTTTGGTTCTCTCTGTCACTGTGTGTTGCCCACTTGTGCATGTGGCAAAGTGTATATGTAGGACTGGGCATACACGCCCTTTAGTTGTGATCACAGAGCTGTGTGGAGCCATGTAGATTCCTGCTGGGAAGGACTGAGTGTCGCCAGAGACACTGGGCCTGAGGGGTTATGCTGTGAGCTGATGGGACTTCAAGGTAGTTTCCAAGGCAGTCCTAGAAGACTTTTAATAAAACTCCAAATAAACAACTCATTGTCATTGAGTGTGGATCAATTCCTGGATGATCCTCTGCTGGGTTTTTGTGAGACTGCAAATCGCATGAGAGGAGATTGCCCATAATTCTTTGGTAGAGTCACTTGTAGATTTGAACCTCCAGAGAGGCATTGCCTTTGGCTAAGCAGCTCAACAACATGTAGTCAATGACACCAGCATTCCCAAAGTGGTGACTCTAAAGCCATCCTTTCATTAAGACATTTCAAACATTTTCACTTCCCTTCCTCCCCATTATAAATGCATCACTTGTTGCTGCTTGAATTCCAGCTCGTGGTGGTGTTGTGTGTCAGAGTAGAACTGTCCTGCATGCATCACAGGGTTTTCAGTGGCTGATTATTTAAGTAGGCTGTGAGGCCTTTCTTCCAAGGTGCTTCAGCATGGATTAAAACTTAAAACTCTTCAGTTACGCATTGAATGCTTGCATCATCCAAGGATTCTATTTTATACAAAGCATATATAACTTTTGTCTTAAAAAGAAAAGCAGTAAGATAGAAGAATACTGCAGTTCATATTTAGTTAGATGCATTATTTATAGTTCACTTTAAACTTTGGAAACCTGGAAGCTTTGGATAGAACATTTACATTTTAATGCATAACTCTCAAAGATTCCATAATCACTATTAGCAAAGGGCTGAATTTTATCATTGTTTGTTGTGGCTCTCAACATTTTCATTTTTCTAAGCTACTTACGGCTTTTTGTTTTTTTAATTCTATGGTGTTTTAATTGATACCTGACAACTGGCCTAAATAAAAAGAACATGCCTTTAACCAATCATCATGAAATGGCAGCATTAAAACCTAAATGCTTTCAGATCAGTGACTGGCACTCACTTAGGGAGCTTGAGGGCAGCACGGAAGGTGGCCAGGTGCTCACACCTAAGCCACCTATGCCCAAAGCCGGGCACCGTTCCGCTGGTGCCCCTTGTCTGGCACCACTGTGGCCACTGAGAATTCAAGCCCCTGGCGCCTTCCCTTTTCTTGACTTATGTTGTCTTTTTGTAGTATTTTATAAAACGATTGGGATCCAAACAATTGCAGTCCATTTAAATGAAAAAGTTTGTGGTCTTTCTTTGATATTTTTGTCTATTTGTTCCCTGAGAGGAACTTTAGAATGTACCGAGGGATCCTGGTGGTGCAGTGACTATAGCATAAACTGGTAACACAGAATTTGAGGAAAGAAACTTGCTAGTGTAAGACGGCTATGGCCGTTTGATTCTGTAAATATCCACAGTCTGGAAACCCTGAGCAGAAGTCCTAGGCACTTTTACTTTGCCACTGAGTAGATCCTAAATCACAGGTGCTCTAGTGGCCTAATAGTATGAATCTGTGCTGCAATCCCAAATGGACATAGTTTGAATCTATCAGTTGCTCTATGGGAGAAGGATGGGAAATCTCCATGTGATGAGAAAAGGCTGTACGAAGCCTCTGAAAACCCCCTGGAGGAGGGTCAGCTATGGATTGGTTCCAACTTGATTGTGATTGGTACACAACATTGTTCATGGATTTTGGTAAGTTCTAAGATTTTTTTTTAAAACATATGATTGGAATTAAACCAGATCTTGACATTCATTTTGGAAGATTCAACATTTTTGCATATTTAGTTTATTGAGTTTTCAAGTACAGAAGCACTGTATTAATTTATTCAAGCTTTACACACATATCCTTTAATGTGTTATAATTCTCCATCTATGCCCACACCCTTGCTTTAAAAACAGAACTTTTATCTCCTTTAGGACCTCCTTCTTTCTTTTATTGGCACTGAGTTGAAACTAACTCATAGCTGACCCTCCAGTGGGTTTTACAGGCTGTAACTTGCATGAGAGGAGACTGCTCATATTTCTCCCATGGTGCAAATGGTGGATTTGAACCACCCACCTTTGAGTTGGTAACACAACTCCTTACCCACTAGGCCTCCAGATGGGTGACAGTCTTGAGTGACATTCACACACTTAGGTTTCCCTTGAAGAATCCTTTTACTCGCTTGCTCATTCACTGCTATTGAGTTGGAACCAATTCATAGCTGACCCTCCAGAAGGTTTTGGAAGCTGTAGATTGCAAGGAAGATGTTTGCCCATCTTTTTCTTGAGGCACTACTGGTGGATTTGAACCACTGGAAAGGTACCATCTTCGGATTTGCAGCTTAACTCCTTATGGACTATGTCACCAGATCAAATTTTGGTGACCTGATGTTTAGAAGTTAAACAATAGTAGGGATTGGTGGATTTGAGGGAGGAAAGCTTACAAGTTCAGTCATGAGGATGAGGAGAAAGGGAGCTGAGAGCTGAGAAAAGCTGACAAGAACACAAATAGTTGCCTCTGCTGGTGTTCACCAGGCCTAAGTGCAACTTGCATCTCTATTTTTGTGCCATCTTAGATTGCTAGTGCTACTGTAACTCAAGTAACATGCGAGAACGTCTGGAAAGAACATTTATTTTCTCACAATTCTGGAGACTGAAGTTCAAATTCAGAGCTCTGGCTCCAGGGGAAACTTTTGTACAAAGTAACACAACTAATAAATGATAGAAATGGGTATTGAATACAAGCAGTCTGGCTCCCAAATCTGTTCTTCAAATGAATAAATCAAAAGGTGGGCTCAACCACTTTCTGTGACTAGTGCCTTAGAAGCGCTAGGGAAGTGGTGGTTTTTCTCTTACATGTAGAGCACAAAGAAACAATATAAGTAAAAGGTAACATAGAATTTCAGTACTCTTTCAGATTTCCTGAAAATTCACAGGTGAAAAACACAAAATACTGGCTAGCATACACACACACACACACAGACACAGACACAGACACACAGACACATATACATGTCTATATAATAAAATGTATATATAATATGTATATATATAATATATGTATATATATAATATATGTGTATGATATGTATATGATATGTATATGTATATGTATAACAAAGATTCTCACCACTGGGCCAACTGGCAGCATTAGTATGGATGGTGAAGAGATTGAGATAGTTAACAGTTTTAGTTTGCTTGGCTCCACAGTCAACACTCTTGGTAACAGCAGCCAGGAAATCAGGAGACGAATTTCATTGGGAAAGTCCGCTGTGAGGGACCTCTCAAGAGTACTGAAGTGCAATGACATCAGGCCGGAGACTAAGGTGCGCCTGATCCAGGCTATAGTCTTTGCAATTACATGCTATGCATCAGAGAGTTGGACAGTGAATAGGGATGATAGAAGGAGAATTGATGCCTTTGAGTTGTGGTACTAGAGAAGAGTATTGAATATACCATGGACTGCTAGGAGAACAAACAGGTTTGTCCTGGAGAGGGTGAAGCCAGAGTGTTCCCTGGAGGCAAGGATTCTGAAGCTTCATCTGACATACTTTGAGCATGTTGCAAGGAGGGACTGCTCCTTGGAGAGGGACATCAGGTTTGGGAGAGTGGAGGGACGGCACAGGAGAGGAAGACCCTGAAAGAGATGGATCGATTCTGTGAGTGGAGTGGTGGGAATGAATGTGTTTGAGACAGCGAGGTTGGCACAGGATAGAGGGGCATTTAGGGCTCTTGTACATAGGGTCACTATGAGTTGCAAACAACTCGATGGCACATAACAACAACAACAACAACAACAACAACAACAACAGTATATATATATATATATATATAAATTTTTTTTTAATTAGCAATAGGGTCCAGATAGAAGTGTTTGCCTATAACCAAAGTTGAAATTTTAAAGCAAGAATGATTAGGATATGATTCAGTTAGGTGCATACATGTTGTAACTACTAATATTTAAAAATTAAATATTTAATTTCTTAACCCTTGATTTTAAAGTGAAAAAAAAAAAAAGAATGGCTATTAAAGGCAGAGTTAAAATTCAGTTATAAGGTAGTCTGTTTCTGATAATATTGAGATGGATGACGTTAAAATTCCTCACATCTAAGAACCAATGTCCAGTGCCACCGAGTTTGATTCCCATGCATCATAACCCTGTTGGACAACGTAGAACAGCCTAATAAGGTTTCTAACACTGTAAATCTTGAAAGGAGTTAAGGGGCTATGACAAGTCAGACACTGAGAGATTCTGGACCTTGGCCAACAGTACTAAGGGTTTGTGTGCAATGAATTCCACTGAAGCATGAATACAGATAGAATTGCTGCTGTTATATTCCTGCTCTTTGGAGCTGTGTCAGGTTTCAGTGACTGCACTCAGCTGTTGCTTCCTGACACTCGGATTTCAGAGATTGTGACAGCTTGGGACTGATTATTATTGACTTTCTATCTCTGACCTCCTTCTCAATTTTAAAGCGTGAAAAAGAATTACTTTTCTTTGCATTAAACTTTTACGTCTTTTCACCTTGGATGACTTTCTTTGCATTTCTACTAAAAATGTGCTTTAACTAAATTAAAAGAAATGACTTACTTTAAAATTAATTGGTAAATGGTAAGTAAAATACTTTGACAGGGAAAAATATTAACTGTTATTATTTCTGCCCCCTATTAACTGCCTCTGAAAACCCGCTGCAGGGTCAGCTATAGGTTGGTTCTGACTTGATGGTACACAATAAGAACAATAGACATATATTCTTTTCCAATAAACTCTTGGAATTTGTACCTTTTAAAATATAATTTAATTTCTCAGACCTGTACATTTTGAGTTTAATGTGTAGAACATGTTAAGGAATATTTTAGACTTTACATTTTATGCCATATATATTTTCTGAAGTTTAAAAATTATTTGGGAATATTTCCATATACATCCTTTCCAATATTAATTTTACATTCATACTAGGAAGAAGAGACTGAATGGAAGTATTATTAAATGTGGAGTTGGAAGAATTGGTTTCATTTCTTCTGAAAATGAGTGACTCAAATTTTGGAAAAGCAGCTTAAGTTCTTTGGCCAAAATTGTTGTTTGTAAAACAGCATTAGTATCCTAAGTTACGCTTTTCGAGCGAAACAGCCTGTGTATGTATTATAAAATTATAAGGATGCTATTGAGACTGCTAAGAATTAAAAATACATCTTTCATTTCTGAATTCTTTCTCATATTTATAGTGTGCTTGTGGAAGAAAGTGTCACTGTGTATGAAGTAGTAATGAAAAGAAAAATTCATGCACAAATCGAGGCTAACAGTATATCCATGAGGGCTGAAACATGGGCGATTGAACACAGGTCAAGACGTGATTAATGATGAGAGGTGGAAGTGGATTTTTTGACCAGAAAGTATCAGAGCTTTATCTATAGAAAAGCAATGGAGAGAAGTTGGATTTGGGGTTTAATTATCCAGGATGACCGGACTGTTCCAAGTCAGCTGTTGTTGAGGTAATCTATCACCAACAGCTTTAAAGGAAAGCCAGAGTTGGCTGGTATTCATTCTCCTAGTGATCAGCAGTGTTATTTCCTTGGATAGATTGGAGCTACATGGACTGAGCTGTATGGAGTTAGGTTGGCTGCATTCTTGAATGCTATGGGAAAAATCTTGAATGATCCAGGAAGCATCAAAAGAAGATGTAGAGTCATTGTACAAAAATAATTGCCTGACCCTGAAAAATTTCAGGAAGTACCATACGAGCAAGAAGCAATGGTAATGAAGGAAGAAGTTGAAGCTGTGTTGAAAGTATTGGAAAAATAGAAAAAAGCCCCAGGAATCGGTGGGATATCAACTGACATGTTTCAACTAAAAGATGCAGCCCTGGACATTCTCATCAGTCTATGCCAGAAAATTTTGGAGGACAGCTGCTTGGCCAATTGACTGTCAGAAATCCATAATTTGTCCCATTCTCAAGGAAGATAATCCAGCAGAGGTTAGAAATCATCAAACAGTATCATTAATATCACATGCAAGTAAAATACTGCTGAAGATCATTAAAAATGGCTAGAAGAGTTCATAGACAGGGAACTGCCAGAAGTTCAAGCTGGTTTTAGAAGCAGTAATGGCACCGGTGATATCATTGCTGATGTCAGATGGGTCCTTGTTAAAAGTAAAGAATACCAGAAGAATGCCTATTTATGCTTTATTGACTATGTAAAAACAGTTGACTGTGTGGATCATAACAAATCATGGCTAACATTGAGGAGAATGAGAATCCCAGACAGTTAATTGTGTTCATGGGAAACCTACACAGAGTAAGGCTTAAAGTTAAGAAAAATGTGTGTCAGGGTTGTATCCTTTCTCCATATCTATTCAGTGGGTTTTCAAGACAGTCAATCGCATGGGAGGATACTGCTCATCCTTCTCCCAAGGAGCAGCTGGTGGATTTGAAATGTGTGTCTTCAGGATTGCAATGCAGACCAGTAGGCCACCAGAGCTCCCTTCTCTAGAACTATTTAATCTGTGTACTGAGCAGAATATTTGAGAAACTGGACTCTATGAAGAAGAATGTGGCATCAAGACTGGAGGAAGGGTCATCAATAACCTGCATTATGCAGATGACACAACCTTGCTTGTTCAAAGTGAGGGTACTTGAAATACTTGCTGCAGAAGATCAAGGAATGCAGTCTTCGATGTGGATTGCATCTCAATGTCAGGAAAACAGAAATTCTTACCACTGTACCATTAGGTAACATCATGATAGATGGTGAAAAGATTGAAATGGTCAACAACATTATCTTACTTGGATTAACAATCAATACACTTGATATTAGCAGTCAGAAAATTAGGAGACATATTGCACTAGGAAAATCTTCAGTCAAAGACCTTTCTAAAGAATTGATGAGCAATCATGTCAGTTTAAGGACTAAGGTGCTTCTGATTCAGACCATGGTCTTTTCAGTCACATGAGAGATGGACAATGAATAAGGATGGCAGAAGAAGAATTGATGCCTTTGGGATGTGGTGGTATAGAAGAGTGCTGGGTATCCGATAGACTGTCAAAAAAACAAACAAAAATGCCTTGGGAGAAAGTGCAGTCAGAGTGCTCCTTGCAGACAAAGATGATAAAGTGTCCTCTCACATACTATAGCCATGTTGCTAGGAGAGGCTATTCCTTGGATAGGGACATCATATTTGGAAAGAGAGGAAGATCCTCAAACAGATGGATTGACACAGTGACTACACCAAAGGGCTTGAGTGTGTCAGACATTATAAGCATGACTCAGGATACAACAGGGTTCAGACCTGTTGTTCATAGGGTTGCTATGGGTTTAGCAATGGCACCTGATAATGACAGCAGCAGCAACAAACAACAACAACAACAACAACAACATATTTTTCAAGGTGCTCTGGTGGTGTAGTGCAGTCTGTGTGCTTCAGATTCACCAGGTGCTCCATAGGTGAGAGATAGGCAGCTTCCTCTTACAAAGATTGGACAGCTTTGGAAACACAATAGAGAGCTGCTGTGAGTCAGAAGCATCCAGGTGGCAAGGAATAGATCATTTAGATATCTCTTACCTAGCTGGAGTCATGATCTGGCCCAGCTTTTCTATCCCCTGCTCCCCAACTCCTGTGCTTTACCATATTGCTCTTTATGCCCCAAAGTAAAATTGAATCTATATATTATAGCTTAATATTGATGGGAGAAGTAATAAGGGGATATATTTTCTGCCATGCTAGCACATTATTTAGGATATAGTTTCGAGTTTCTCAGCAATGGGAACGTGCAAGTCAGGAATAAGTTACAGTATACACATTTACTGTGAGGCTACAGTAGAATCTACATTTTATAAACCTCAGGCTGGCGCTTTGTCTAAAATATTCTGCTCCTCAGAAGCTTTATTAGTATTTGTCTTTTATGAGCAGATGAAGTCCACTGCTATTAAAGTTTCGGAAACAGATGGGGAACATGGTGTCCTGCATTATTCTTACTGATCATGTGTAGATGGGGATGGGAGGGGGAACAACAACAACGACAACAACAATAACAAAACTAAAATCAACTCCAAAGCAGTTCTGATGAGAAATCAAAGAGCCAAGCTTGGAAATGTCAAAAAGGAGCTGAGTTCTTTCTGAAGTACATATCAGTGACTCTGATTTCATTTTAGATCTTCAGTTACTGTTCAGGTGTTTCATTTATGAGGGAATTAACTATCTCTGGAGATGGATCTAGAAGAGATTTTTCCATTTTGAGGGACAACTCAGAAACACCTCTTTATTCACTGAATGCACTCCATGGACAGGCTCCCCTAGCATCAATGTCTTTAAGTTTTCACCTTCTATGATATGATTAAGTTTATTCTCTTTCTCCCACCCCCCCTTTTCTTCTATGCCCTTTATAGTTATTGGAATATCTGCATTGAGAGTAGCAACACTCCAGTATAGCAGCCACCATGTCTGTGATGGTTGTGTTGTGTGTGTACCATCAAGCCGGAACCAATCCTAGGTGACTCCAGCAGATTTTCAGAGGCTGTAAATCACACGAGAGAAGATGGCCCATTTTTCTCCTGCAGAATAACTGGTGAATTCAAACCATCTTACTATGCGCTGGTAATGCAACTCCTTACCAATAAGCCATCAGAGTTCCCTTCTGCTTGAAGCAGAGGGTCATAGTGAGGTGCACACTGTGTGAAGGTTCCCCTCTTTCAATCAGGTGGGTGCTTACTGTATCCATATTGCCTCTCAGTCATTTTAAATGTTCCTGTCTCTGAGATACAGACACATAGTGGTCCCATCTCTCCACCAGCAAGGTGACCTGGACAACAAAGCATTTGAATTAGCAGTTGATTTTCAATGGGCGTTGAGGAACCTGGGGACCTCATTCAGGAAAACAAAAACTAAAAAGGAAGAGGTACAAGTAAAAGGGACTCAGGTAGGAGAGGCTGAGGCCATTGAGAGAAGCAAAGTGGTGCATAAAAGGTTCAGGGGTTACAACATCATCTAAGGCATTCATTGCTAAGCATACACGAAGGAAGTAGAAGACAGACTCCATGTCACCACTAAAGTCACTGCTACTGTATGTAATTTTGATGCCTGTGGGTGCCCAGGGGAAGTACTGTCAGCCAGACAAAACCCCATGCTTAATGGTCAGGGTGCACATACATCAGCCACCATCAACTGTGCCAATTTCTACCTCTTTCACGCCATTAGCACAATATATATATCATTAAAGGAAGTGACTTGCACTATAAAAATACAGCAATTTAGATGGTCAGGTCACAGTTGACAGTGCAGTCAGGGGCTGCTGTCCTTAGCTGTCTCCAGAGATGCTATATTTTGTGAAAAGATGTTTCCCAGAAAAGTTTTCATAAATATTCTCCCTGGAAAAATGTATATTTATGACTTTGCATAAAAAAAATCTAAAGCAAATGTTTTAGTATTTAATTTCTCAGAAAGTATGTGACTATTTAAATCCAAAACTGGAAGAAATTTTCTTTCCAACTTTCTAAATAGAGTCCGGGAATATTCTTTTCTGGAGTAACCACAGTAGTCTTCGTGACATTACTCCACTTTTGTTCTGATTGTTGTCCTCCTCCGCCTGGCCCACCCTGTGGTCACACATCATGCTCTATGTTCTGGTTCTGGTGTTAATGGTACTAACATCACTAGTTAATGGTGAATGTGGGAATATTTCATGAATTTGCGTTCCAAAGTTTCATTGGTGGAGCTAAAGATCAACCCTCAAACTGCACATAGTCTCAGACTGACATCTTCACTGTTTTATTTGCTGTTGTAGTTGTTAGGTGCTATCAAGTTCACTAGGGTTCATTGAGACCCTATGAACACCAGATCTGGACTTCGCCCTATTCTATGACATCCTCAGGATCTCTGACATGCTCGAGACCATTGCCATTCTCTATTCACTCTTTCCCTCTAACTTTCCAAGCATGAGGTCCTTTTCCAGGGACTGGCCCTCCTGATAACATGCCCCAAGTCTGGTCTCAATTAAACAGAGACTGTATGGTTCAGTAAGTTACCCTGGATATTGCTTAAGGGAAAGGATATATTGCTGCTGTTAGCTGCCATTGAGCTTGGTACCATGCGTGATGACTCTGTGATAAGTGGGAAGAAATGTTGTTTAGCCTGCTGAGATCTGCATGATGGGTGGCAGAGCAGACTGTACTGATCCACAGAGGTTTCCATGGACTGGCTTGTTTAGAACTAGATCTCCAGGACTTTATTTCTGGTCTCCTTTTTAAAAAAACTAATTACTTTACTAATTACTTTATTCCTAGTCTCCTTTAATCTGAAACCTCCCCTGAAAGCCATTTGGCATCATAGCAACAAGAATCTTCCAATGATAGATCGCTGGGGACTGTGTCTGAGGTATACTGCCTGAGCGTTAAATCAGGTCCTCTGCATGGAAGGTTGAGTGTTCTATTACTGAACCTCCAAAGTCTCAGGAAATGGTGAAATTATGGAAAACTTTGGAAACCAGCATCTACAATGGAGGAGCAGGAGAAGAAGAAAGGGGCTTTCAGAGAGAGAAAATGAAATTGGAAAGTTAAAGTCAGTGGAAGTAAAACCAGGAAAGTCTGTGAAGTTTATATAAGACCATAAAAATGATCTAGAAAAGTCAGACTGGAGAAAAAGTAGAAAACCAAATATTTATTTCAAATGGAATGAGGTACAGAAAACACAACTCAATAATAGCATCCTTTCAAGAAAAGCACTGTGTTTGTTTCGAGGAGTGGCTTGATAGATGAGCTGAGCAACATACTAGTTCCCAGAGACAAAGGTATCCATGAGTAAGGGCTTCACAGTTCAGGGCAAGCAGACATGGATGATGAAAACCCAGCTAGCACTTGGGTTTTCATCTAATGAAAATTAATCAATAGCCAATCGTGGCGGTAGTGCAGACCAGGCTGTATGCAGTGTAGCATTTTGTTCCCCGTGCGTGGTGCTGACTCCACAGTAGTTAACAACAACATAGAGTTCAGTGGTCCTCAGTGTATGTGTATGTGTATGTGTATGTGTATGTGTATGTGTATGTGTATGTGTATGTGTATGTGTATGTGTATGTGTATGTGTTTGCATGTGTGTGCTATTCTGTTCCCCTGAATGCATTTTTGTTTCTTACAACTGAGGTACAAGTACTACAGTCTTCTAGTGGATAGTGGCCTGTGATATCAGTTAGCTACACAAACACCTCCCACAACAAAACTCACTCACTCACTCACTCATTTACTCACTCACTATCTCTGGGTTGTAATCACCTCATAGCTGGTGCTCCATCGGATTTCCAAGGCTGTAAATCACACTTGAGCTGATTGCCAACCTTTTCTGGAGCCACTGGTGGATTTGAACTGCCAGAGAGGCATGGCCTTGGGGTTAGCAGTACAACTCTTCACAGACTTTAACCACAAGAGTTCTGTGAACAAAAAGGCCCCAACAACTTTCTCAAAATTAAATCTCTGTGTTCATAAATACCTCTCTTTTTCAACAGCGTGAAAAGAAAACCTACTAACTAAGAAAAAAAATTTGTATTTGGAAACACCATCTCAGACAAGGATCTCATAACAAAAGTTTACGGAGTACTCCTGGACCTCCAGAAGAAAGAGACTGATAACCAACTCAATTAAAAAATGGGCAAAAGACATGAAAAGACTTTTCACAGAGGAAGACATTAAGATGGCCAGCAGACACAAGAAATGTTCACAATCACTGGCAATAAGATATATGCAAATGAAAACCACAATGAGATACCATCTTACCCCAGAAATAGTGCCAAAGTTTAGCAAGGCAGCAAGCAATAAATGTGGGAGAGGATGTGTGTGTGTGTGGGGAGCTCTCATACACTGTTGGTGGGATTGTAAAATGGTGCAACCACTCTGAAAGATAATTTGGTGTTTCCTCAAAAATTTGAACATAGAAATTCCATATGATCCAGCTATTTCACTACTGGGAATATATCTCAAAGAAATTATAACTGAGACACAAGTAGAGATTTGTACACCAGTGTTCATAGCAGCATTATTCACCACCTCAAGAACATATAAAAAACCCAAATGTCTAACTATAACTGAATGGATTGAGAAATTGTGATACATTCACACAATGGAATACTATGCAGCATTTAGGAGCAACAATTTCAAGAAATACTACGTATCTTGGGAGAGACAGGAGAGCACTATACTGAGTGAACTAAGTCTGTCTCATAAGGACAAATACCACATAAGACCATTATTGTAAAAATAGAAGGATAACTAGTAAGATATGTATGGGGACCCAAGTGGGGAAGAGGTGAGAGCAAAGGGATGAAGATTAGCAGGGGTGAAACCACAGGGTTACACAACTTGGTGGATGTAGAGAGGAAGTGAAGGAAATGGGAAGGATCCAATGGGGGCCTGAAAAGACAGAGTAATGATGGGCAAGATCCAATGGTGATTAAGTTTATAAAACATAATATATGGGAATGATTGTATGAAAAACAATGTAGATGAAGAATAGTGTGAAACACAATGTATACAAACTTTGTAAGCAAACCAATATAAAATTACAAGAAAGCAAAAAAAACCACATATCCCTAAAAAACCAATCCCACCTCAATATTATCCAGTCCAAATTATTAGTGACAAAGTCGAGGATAGATTTGTGAGTCAAGTATACATATCTGGCACACCTCTTGAAAGCCTCAGGCAATATATTCCAGCGAGAACTCTGCAACCACATGCTATTCCTGCTCTTTGTAGTTGTGGTTCCACAGCAGGGCCCGTTTGGAAAATGACTATTTGAAGCATTTTAAAGCCAGTACATCTTTCAAACAACATGAACTGTATTAGTTCAGTAATTTTAGGAATAGTTTTTAATAAATGTGGTAACAGACTTGCAAGAGAATGTAGTCAAAGAATGAAACATTTGAACCCAGCAAGACCACCCTGTACCTAGTACTTCTCTCCCAAATCGGGCCAAGAATGCGCTCAGTTTCGAGTGGATGAGCAAACCTGAGTCTTTTCCTGGTTGAACTCAGGACTGTTTGAAGCATTGGTCCTGCTGACTCACCCAGGCATCTCAGTTATGAAGTTTTCAAGTTCTTTTCAGCTTAAATTGACACATCATAGTTTTCTTAATTGAGAGCACTCACTGATGGATCACTCCACTTCCTACAACCCCAAAAGCATGTGTTTCTACTAGTTAGAGGATACTGAACTCTGTTGTTGTTGTTGTTATGTGCCATCGAGTCATTTGCGACTCATAGCGACCCTATGTACAAGAGCCCTAAATGCCATTCTATACTGTGCCAACATCGCTGTCTCAAACACATTAATTCCCACCACTCCACTTACAGAATTGATCCATCTCATCCAGGGTCTTCCTCTCCTGCACCATCCCTCCAACTCTCCCAAATATGATGTCCCTCTCCAAGGACCAGTCCCTCCTTGCAACATACCCAAAGTATGTCAGATGAAGCTTCAGAATCCTTGACTCCAGGGAACATTCTCTCCAGGACAAACCTGCTTGTTCTCCTAGCAGTCCATGGTATATTCAACACACTTCTCCAGCACCACAACTCAAAGGCATTAATTCTCTTTCTATCATCCCTATTTGCTGTCCAACTCTCCGATGCATAACATGTAATTGCAGCCTGGATCAGGTGCACCTTAGTCTCCAGCCTGACATCATTGCACTTCAGTACTCTTGAGAGGTCCCTCACAGCTGACTTTTCCAATGCACTTTGTCTCCTGATTTCCTGGCTGCTATTACCAAGAGTGTTGACTGTGGAGCCAAGTAAACTAAAACTGTTAACTATCTCAATCTCTTCACCATCCATACTGATGCTGCCAATTGGCCCAGTGGTGAGAATCTTTGTTTTCTTAATATTGAGCTTCAATCCATATTGAAGACTGCAGTCCTTGACCTTCTGCAGCAAGCGCTTCAGGTCCTCCTCAGTTTCAGTGAGCAGGGTTGTGTCATCTGCATAACGCAGGTTGTTGAAGATTCTTCCACAAATTCTGATGCCACATTCCTTCTTGTACAGCCCAGCATCTCGGATGATCTGTTTTGCATACAGATTGAAAAAGTATGGAGACAAAATGCATCCCTGATGGACTCCTTTCTTGATTTTGAACCATCCAGTGTCTCCCTGCTCTGTTCTGATGACTGCCTCTTGGTCCAAGGATAGGTTTCACATTAGCACAATCAAATGTTCTGGGATTTCCATTCTTCTCAGAGTCAGCCACAGCTTGTTGCGATCCACACAGTTAAAAGCCTTTGCACAGTCAATGACAGATAGACATTCTGGTATTCTCTGCTTTCTGCCAAGATCCATCTTACATTAGCTATAATATCCCTAGTACCGTGACCTCTTCTAAATCTAGCCTGCACATCTGGCAGCTCTCTATTGACATATTGTTCCAAACGTTTTTGGATAATTTTCAGCATAATCTTGCTTACATGCGATATCAATGATATTGTTCAATAATTTCCACACTCTGTTGGGTCTTTTTTCTTTGGAATGGAAACAAATATTGATCTCTTCTAGTCAGTTGGCCAGCTGGCTGTCCTCCAGATTTCCTGGCACAACCTAGTGAGCACATCCAGGGCAGCGTCTGTTTGTTGAAATAAATCAGTTGGTATGCAGCCAACTCCTGGAGCCGTGTTTTTTGCCAATTCCTTCATAGCAACTTGAACTTCCTCCTTCATCACCATAGGTTCTTGCTCATATGTTAATTCATGAAATTCCTCTGTGTCAGCCAATTCCTTCTGATACAGTGACTCTGTGTACTCCTTCCACCTTCTTTTGATATATCCTGGATGATTCAACATTCTACCCAAACTATCCTTAAGTATTGCCACCCGTGGCTTGAATTTGTTTTTCAACTCATTAAGCTTAAGAAACTCTGAGCGAGTCCAGCCCTTTTGATTTTCTGACTCCAGCTCTCTGCACATTTCATTATAGTATCTTGCTTTATCGTCCCGAGCTGCCTTTTGAAATTTTCTATTTAGCTCTTTGATTTCTTGATTTCTTCCTTTAGCTTTGGCTTCTCGGCGCTCTAATGCAATACTCAGAATCTCACCTGACATTCATCTTGGTCTTTTCTTCTTCTTTAGCCTTTGTAATGATCTTTTGCATTCTTCATGGATGATTTTCTTGATATTCTCCCAGAGCTCATTTGGTCTATGCTCATTGGTGTGCAAGGCCTCAAACCTGTTACTGAGATGATTTTGAAATTCAAGTGGGACAGACTTAAGGTCAAATCTTGGTTCCCGTGGACTTGACTTAATTTTCCTCAACTTCAGCTTGAATTTGCATATGAGTAGTTGGTGGTCTGTCCCACAATCAGCACCCGACCTGGTTTTCACTGCTTATATTGAGCCTCTCCAGTGAATCTTTCCACAAATGTAATCTATTTGATTCCTATGCATACCATCAGGTGAAATTCATGTGTATAGCCTGCATTTACGTTTCTCATAAAAGGTATTTGCAATCAATAAATCATTGAATGTGCAGAACTTTATCATTCTATCGCCATCCTCATTTCTCTCACCGAGCCCATGTTTTCCAGCTACTGATCCTTCTTCCCTGTTCCCAACTTTGCATTCCAGTCACCCATTATTATGAATGCATCTTGATTGCATGTTTGATCAATTTCTGACTGCGAAAGTTGGTAAAAATCTTCTATTTCCTCTTCCTGGGCTCTGGTTGTTGGTGAATATATTTGAATGATAGTGGTATTCACTGGACTTCCTTGTATACATATGGATATTATTCTGTTGCTCACCACATTGTATTTCAGGATAGATCTAGAAATAATTTTTTTAATTATGAAACCAACCCCATTTTTTCTCACCTTTTTATCCCTAGTTATATAATCCCCTAAGTCATATAATCATCTGATTCAAAATGTCCCATGCCAAGCCATCTCATTTCGCCAATACCTAGTATGTCAATATTTATGTGTTCCATTTCTTTCTTAACAATGTCCAATTTTCCTACATTCATGCTTCTCACATTCCACGTTCCAATCACTAGTGTCTCCTTACAGCTGTTTCTTTCTCCGTGGTTCCATTTCTAAAATCTCAGTTTCAATTGTCATGTCTGTTAGTCCAAATGATAATCTAAGTGTGCTCTATTATACATAGGGTTTTCTAAGGCCTATAATTTCAGATGGATGGCCAATCCTTCTTCCTAGTCTGTCTCAATTTTTAAACATATATATATATATATAATAATTTCTGACAGACAAACATTCTACAGAAAAGAGTAAATGAACGACATTTACCAGTTAGAAAAACCAATATTCAATGTTGCTGCCCACCTGGCTACATGTTTGTTTGGTTTTGGGTTCTGTTTTATTTTAAATCCACCCTTTCCCTACTCCACCACCAACCCTTCCTACTTTTGCTTTCAACATTCAACACCCATCTCCCATTGATCAGCCCCTGATGTGATGTCTTAAGTCTCAAGTAATCAGGATTCCTCTGATTCTGACCATATCATGCTGTTGTCAGTCTCTTATGATGCTGTCAGTATGACTTCAATTTAAAGTTCTTAAGTACACCTCTCATGTACAGCTTCTTTTCCTGGAAGATCCTGAGAAAAAGGCCTCTTAAACTTCCACCCCAGGATTGACTTCTTGTGGGTTAATACCACTTGTCTTCTGTTTGCAGCCTGGTACCGATGCAAGCGGATGGCTTCCCATTTGAGAGAATGTGTCCTCTACGGTCCTTGGGCCCAAAACTAATTCTCTGGCAAATGGTGTCCTCCCTGTCTTTCCGTGGGATGCCTGAATGAGGCGTGGAGATGAGGAAAGCTCTGCCTCTGTCCCCGGCATGTGGTATAGTCTTGATCAAGTTTGTCAACTATTCATACTTAACATGTAATGTTGCTGTTAAAAGTAGAGATTAGTGACATCTAACCGAACCCCAATATCTGACTTAAAACAGGCATTTTATAAAGCCATTATTATTACTCTTTAATAAGTTAAGGTGCCAATAAGAGGACAGATACTAGGGGTCTAGATAAATCCTATCTCTTGTAAACACTCAAGCAGCTATGGATAATTGTGTAAAAGAAACTGAATCCCTAAACATTTAAGCATTCAGCTCTTTTGTGTTTAGTTTCAGAGTTTGTGAAAGGTATTATTGAATCTAAGTAGCAATTCTGACAGAAATTATCATGGATTGAATTATGTCATTCTAAAATACGTGTGTAGAGTGATAAAATCTGAAAAAGATATAAGTAAGACAGTCCTTAATCTTATAAATCAATCTACTATATAAAGATTACAGTGGGGTAATTGGGATGGGTGTGTCAGAGGCCATGTGATTGGCACAGGATAGAGCAGGGTTTAGGGCTGTTGTACATAGGGTCACTATGAGTCACAAACGACTTGACGGCACATAACAACAACAACAACATTATCCATCACCTCTGCGATGTGAGCTAAAGAAAAGTTTCTCTAGGGTGTGACCTAGAACATCTTTTTTCTCACAAGAATGAAAAGGAGAGGAAACATCAAGCTTGATATCACCAAGGGAGGGCTCTAGTATCACAAAGAATGAAGAGTCAAAAGTGGAGCACACAGCCTGTGGGCTTCAGTTCCTGTGTAGGAAACATTTAGAACCAGAAGTCAGAGAGAGAAAGATAGACTTCTCATAGAGCCAGAGTGCTGAATTTGGAATCTCTACCCTCCTCTAAGAGATTAACCTCCTCTGTTTGTGAAGGATATCTTCACAATGTGATATCTTCATTGTAGTAGCACTAGATAACCAGAACAGGCATTATTGCCACTATATGCAGTGACTCAGAGATGACTCACTTTCAAGGCTTCATGGAGTCAGAAATAGACAAAGCTCAGAAAGCTGGTCTTTTGGCACCTGTGGGGTTGAGTCCATCAGGTTAGGCCCAGAGGAGCACATGAGAACTGAGTTAGGTCTTAAGACACCACTAAACATCATTCCACCCACTGTGGTACTGTTGTAGACATGTGCTTTTAATATTCAAATTCTGATAGCATACAACCTCCATCTGTTTATTTTTTTAGTTTAATCTATTATTGTTGGTATTTTTTGTGAAAAGTTCAGGAATTCTAATTATCAACTGCTTTTTGGAAGAAGCCAGAAAGCCTTGTAAGTTTATCTGAGGATGCTGTTCTCCACTGTTTTTGGGGTTGTCTCAGCTGCATACTTTAAAAAGCAAGTGGTTCAGCAGAAGCCAAGCTCCATCCCAGGTTGTTCAGAAGGTAGATGGAGTCCTGCCCTTTGAGAGAAACAGCCATGGTGGTTTCTCAGGCGTGAAGGGAGAGAAGGCCTCTCTTTATGGTCACTGGGATCTGACAAAGAAGAGTCTTATCTCTGCTGTTTTCATCTTCTTTGTTTTTATCAGTTCATATGTTTGCCTCTTTCCACAAGCTTTTTTCCTCAACAGAGGAGGCAAGCTCTGAGGAAAGATACAAGCACTTCCCAATGAGAAAGCGGAACTGAATTGAATAATGATCCTGATATTGTTTGTTTATTCAAGGTAGCCTCACTGTTCTTTCCTGTTATGAATGAATAGCTTTTACCCTAGTCTATAACTTTCAACTATAGCAGGAAAGGATCTCAGAACTCCTTCTTCTATCACAAGGTTGCAAAACCTCTGGGTTAATGAACAGATGCAAATATAAACACTAGGGAAGAATAGGGACTAAGTGCTCCAACCTCTGGCTGCAGAGCATCTACCTATTAAGACAAATGCATCCAATGACACCCTTCTCTAAGAACGAGCGGGCTGTTGCTTCTTCCTAAATAATTCAGAGAGATCACTCAAGTAACAGCTATCTCTGCCAAGAAGTAATTTGGTTTTCCCCCTACTGGGTGGTAATAAAAATGAACTCTTAGTCACTAATGGAGAGGTTAGAAGTTCGAGCTCACCCTTGGCGCCTCCTCTAAAAGAAGGATTGTCTGGAGAACTTAATATTAAAGCTCAGTCACTGAAGACCCCAAGGATGTGCAGTTCCATTGTGACACGCATGTTGTCACCATAAGTCAACATGGACTTGCTGGCAACAGATTACATGTGAGGAAGTCAGTCTTCTCAATAATGACGAGAAGCTTCACTGGCACTTCACTGGATTTTAAAATGAAATAAAACAGGTATGTTTTTACTGGGTTCACTGGCTGAGTTGTTACATTCAGAGCTTCTGCTAGAATGAAAGGCTCTTGTTATGATCTGACCTGCTTACCCTCCAGCAGGTTTTCAGAAGCAGTAAATCTTACAGAAGGAGATTGCCTATCTTCCTCCCTCAGAGCAACTGGTGAATTCAAACTGTTGGCCTGTTGGTTGCCAGTACAGTTCCTTTCCACTAGGCCTTCAGAGTTCCCTTGTAGTTTGAAAGGCAAGGGCTAAATACAGAGAAAGAGAAACACTGCATGGAATTGAATAATACTTCCGGCTGACAATGAACTGCCTACCTGCACCAATTTATTTGGGTTACGTGTTATTGTTGTTAAGTGCTGTTGTCATGGCAGCCTTATGACCCACAGGTCTGAATCCTGTCCTATACTGTGCCTGCTCATCACCTCAAATACATTTGAGCCCATTGCTGCAGATACTGTGTCCATTCATCTCTCTGAGGGTTTTCTTCTCTTTTGCTGACTCTCTGCCTTTCCAATCATGATGTCCCTTGCCAAGGAATAATCTTTCCCAACAATATGCCCAAAGTATGTGAATTGAAGATGAATGAAGGCAGAGGGGGCTAGCTTAGTGCCTGTGCCCTACACAGAGTTTCATATAACATTGGCTGAATAAATGAATGCATGCATGAATAGTGATAGTTAAAGTGAAGCAGGGGAGAAAAACACCATGGTGTTGGGGCATGAGTAGGACAAACAGACAACAAGATGGGTCATGATAGTTATGCAGTCAGTGAGGATGACAGAGGACATAGTCACCAATGGTAATGGGTCCTGAGGGCATGCCCTGCTTCTGGCAGAAAGCCTCAGTGAGCAGAACAGCTTTGAGCTGAAGCTGAGCTTGTCAGTCTTTAAAGATCTCTGCTCATGCCAGTTCATCACGTAGTACTTAAATCACTCATCCATTCACAGGGCTCCCTGGCTAGAGATGATTGATCTAATTATTATTATTTTTAAATCCCAACATTTTGTTTTTCAGTTGATAGAGCAGATGGAAATCTTGTTTCTCAATTACCCGGTGTCCTCATTTGAACTGAATACATCTGGAAGGACATTATTTGGACACAATCGTATTTTAAAAAAATGAGAGTGAAAATAGGAATGGAGCTGGGGAGAAATGCATTTTTCTCTTTGCTTCTTTTCTCTGCCTGCCCCATCAATACAGTTTCTAAGAAAAACAAAGAAATAAACTCTTATGACATTAAGTCACAGCAGGGACTACTTCTGTTCCATTTCTCTCATCTCAATATAAACTTAATTTATAACGATTGAGAGGGCTACAGTGATATTCTGCAATGCAAATAAAACACAGTGTGAACACATACACAGGAAGAAAGTTTTGTGCTGTAAATATAGCCAGGAAGTTCAGAGACGCATAAAAAGTTGAGGCTAGAAATGATTGCTTTGGAAATGAATTGTAATTTTCCATTTTTAAGGCAACACATGTTGTCACTGTTTTTCCTTTCAGGGCTGACTGGAGTGTGGCCTTAGCCAGTTCCCCCCTCTCCCCTGATTGATTTGATTGGCTGGGCTGCACTTGAAATGCTCACAACAACAACTCTCTGCTTTGTATATTTTCACTCCTACTTCTCTTCCTGGAGCCTGGGTCATTCAGAATTATGTACTCATTAATTGTAAATCAACCATTTATTTCCTCCGACAAAATAGGTTGCCCTCCAAGTCACAGCTGACTTGTCAACTTAAAACATTTTCCCTATCTTTCCCCCTTTTTCTGAAATTCCAGCCACAAAGCGTTAAACAAGGACTGAATGAGAAAATCTTTTCCTGGCTGGTAGGGATAGATTTTTTCCTTCACCAAGCTCATGCTGGAATCCTAATCTCTATGCTTTCTTGTGTCTGTGAACCTGTTTAGAAACAGGAATTTCTTTTTGTGGTTAATAGGTTGCACCAGTGCCCTAACCTAATCACACTTAAGTTCTAAAAGGAGCAGATTAGACCCAAGTGTGTGGAAATGATTGTGAGGATAGAAGCCACGTGTGGACTGCCAAGGACAGTGGAAAGCCAGGGATTACTAATGAGAAAGGACTTGATACAGTCAAGATATAATTGAGGACTTCAGCCTCTCGAACTGTGGAGAAAGAAGTTTAAGTCCTCTAAAGCTACCCCTCTGTGGTATTTCTGTTCCAGTTGTTGTTGTGTGCCGTCTAGTTGCCTGTGACTCATAGCAGTTCTGAGGCCTGCCCTATCCTGAGTCACTCTCACTGATTCCGACACATCTACCCCCATTGCCCTAGTTACTGTATCATTCTCTCTCATCTGGGGTCTTCCTGTCCTGCACTGTTCCTCTCCAAGGACCAGTCCCTCTTGGCCACATGCCCAAAGTATGTGAAATGGGGAGAAACTTGGTCTCACCCTATCCAAGACAGATCTATTTGTTTTCTTGGGGTCCCTGGTATGTTCAAGACTGTTCTCTAACACCACAACTCAAAGGCATTGATTCTTCTGTCATCCTTAGTCATTGTCTAGCTCTCTGATGCATAGCAAGTCATTGTGAAGACCATGGACTGGATCAGATGCACCTTAGTCTCTAGACTAATGTCGTTGCTACTCAGTACTCTGGAGAGGTCCCTGACAGCAGATATCCCCAGTATAATTCATCTTTTGATTTCCTGACTGCTAGTGCCGAGAGTGTTACAGTTGTCATTGGTAATTAAGACACTGTGCTAGTAAGGTAGAAGATACAACTTGAACCAGGTGTTAGGACTAGTTTACAGCAAGACCTTGAAGGCTGAAGGTTTGCCTTGGGCACTGACAACCTCCTTTCTTTGCTCCTGCCTTCTCAGAGTTCCTCTATAGTCCCATCAGGTCCCACTGTCCATCCTCCTCTTCTCGTTGGGAGGAAGGGAATCTATGCTGAGATATTAGAGACAAAATGAGCTACCAATCTTGACAATATTGAAGTTATTAAATGAGACTTGACATCTTAGAAACACAATGGAATGTCATCTGTGAGTTGGTTCTGTTGACAGCAATGGAATGAGCGTTAGTTGTATAATGGTTAAGGTGCTTGATTGCTAATCAAAAGGCCAGCAGTTCAAACCCACCAGCCACTCAAAGGGAAAAAGATTCCCTAGAAAGAGACTTCTAGCAAATACCTATAGTAAATGACTATCCTGCCATGGATCTTGTCTAAAGCTCTCCAGTGTATTCCTCAGCACGCATCTCCCATATTTTCCTAAATTTTATTTTTCTTGGGAAAGAATATGACTATTATTTATAATTCAGTGTAATGTAAGAGTCTAATTAAAAGTAACAGCAGAGCTCACACTTTTAAAGAAACAATATAAATAGATGTTCCCAGACGTCTAGGATGTGCTAAGTTAAACAATTTTTATTGGTGCAAGTTTTCTATATCAAAGTAATAGAGTGAAATTTTATAATTTCCTTTGCTTAGATAAAAGTAATTCTACAATATTTTTGGTAATGAGGTGGAATTTATCCCTAAAACCCTCTAACAGGGTCATTTAGTCACTGGTGTGTGGAGTCTTCAATATGAAGGATCCTCTTATATCAAGCCTGAAAATATCTTACTAACGAAATTTCCACCGCTGATGGGAGATGTACGTTGTGGTAACAGATGTATAGGAGAATGATTGTGACAGTCCAAAGTATGGACATAAGCATCAATAATCACCCTTCCTCATTGCGAAAACCTTCTCCAGATCAGTAAAACATGTTTGCCCACAAGTTCTCAATGACTGGTTGTTTAGCTGTAGATTACCATTTCTTCCAGGGTGCATCATGGAGACTCTTAGCAGTTGTCAGTGGAGTTCCTTAACCGTGAACCACCTAGAAACTCCCTAGAAGCCTGTAGCTCAAGTGTTCTTGCTTTTGTGTCTCATGGCAAGTTAATGGAACTTGAATCCTGGGCAGGACACTGTAATTTCTTTGCATTGTACTCTGTAAGGTCAAGTTCTTGGCTTTCTATTTGCTTAGTAGTAGAAAAAAGGTTATAAAGACTCTCTGCTAACTAAAAGAACCTAAAGATGTAGAGATATTGTGAAGGTGAAGACTTAAAGCTAAAAGTCTTATTGACAAAATAATGAACTTGTCTCCTCAGTCAATTTACTCAGCAATCCAGGAATGCACTGGGCAGTGGAGTCACTGAGGTATGTCCTATCTGAAGACCTACAGGGAGATAGACTCATGCAAATTCTGTCCTGTTTATGATGAAATAAAAGGAAAGACTTTTATCAGGTAAAAACTTGACTTACCAAGTAATCTTAGTTTTAACACTTTGAAACCACGTGACTAATTTGTCCTTTAGAATAAACCTCTCATTATTCAGGTTATCGAGAATAAAATTATCTAGCCAAGTGCCTACAACACTGCTCTTTGGCCACATGGGAATTCTATGCTGTTGATTAAGTAATTGAGGAGGAAGAGTCACTGTTCTTTTTAGAAAGTGGCAAGTCTTAAATCTTCACCTCAACAGCATATTCTCACTCCCATCAGGTCACCTCAAGAGGGAGAGTGGATCTTATTTAAGACCCAAAGATGGCTGCCTTCCTTTGAGCTGAAAAGGTCAAGCAGCGTCTAACTGGGAAGAAATGATTGGTGATAGATGGTAGAGAAAAGCAGTGGTAGCACATGGGCCATGAATTATTGAAACATGAGACAGTCAAATTTTACTTAAAAATCCAGATTTCCCACTGGCAAAAGTGCATGGAAAGTACATGGTTAAGGCTCAAAGTTTTATATTTATTATGAAAAAAAATTCTAGAGATTATGTTCTCAGTCTGAGACTTTATTAAATAATCTCAACATAATCCTAGTGAAGTGTAAACTTCAGATTTGACTACACCATTGTGATGGGCCCGCTCAGACGAGAGTCTGTGAAGTACACACTTATGTAATCACATGAAATTACTTTCTGAGCAGGCTTGTTTATCATTTACTACTCAAGCAACAGAGAAAACATGCCAAGTACAACTACTCAACTCCTTTACGGATAGAAGCAGAGCTACTCTTTCAGACAATAACAGCACTTCTCGTTCAAGTGCTTCTTTCATTCAGTGCTCGGTCGGTGACATTGACCTAAGTGCGTGCTTTTTGAGCCCTAAATAGTTTAATCCTCAATCCTAAGGAAGAAGGATTTAGCTACTTGATTTTACAGATGAGGTTTCTGAATCACATTGAGGTTGACTGCCTTGCTCAGAGCTATCCAGCAGATAAATAAGAAAGCTCAAGCTCAGTCCTCAGCTTTAGCTTGAATTTGCATATGAGTAGTTGGTGGTCTGTTCCACAATCAGCTCCTGGCCTAGTTTTCACAGCTGATATTGAGCTTCT
>NW_006399910.1:7575507-7587785 GCF_000299155.1 Elephantulus edwardii | reverse complement strand
GAGTTTAGGGCTGTTGTACATAGGGCGCTATGAGTCGCAGGCGACTCGACAGCACATAACAACAACAACAACAGCAAGCTCAGTCCTAAATACTAATAGTGTGGGTCACTCTGCCAAGTGCAAAATGTAAAAAAAAAGCTGAATTTAAGGCAGCTGTTTGATAATGTTGTTGGCACAACCTAGTGAGCATGTCCAGGGCTGCATCTGTTTGTTGAAATATGTCAATTGGGGCCTTGTTTTTATGCATATTCCTTCAGAGTAGCTTGAGCTTCCTCCATCACCATTGCCTATGATCATATGTCGTTTCATGAAATTTTTCTGTGTCAGCCAATTCTTTTAGTCCAGCAACTCTGTGCACTCCTTCCATGTTCTTTTGGTGCTTCCTGGATATTCTGCCCATAACATCCTTAAGTATTGCAATTTGAGGCTTAAATTTGTTCTTCCGTTCCTTCAGCTTGAGAAATGTCAAGTGAGTTCATCCCTTTTGATTTTTGGCTCCACCTCTTTACACCTTTTGTTAAAATACTTTGTTTTGTCTTCCCAAGCTGCCCCCAACCAAGTTTCCTCTACATAAGGATGTCTGATTTGGGTTGGGTATCATATACCAGGTCAGTTCAGGGCAGGAGTTAGAGAACTCTGATATTCTAATCTTAGAATTGCGAACTAGAGTCTAGAGTCAGAATACTACTTCGTCTCTTTTCAAGATCAGCCAAAGGGATTGAATAAAGCAGGCAATGTATTTTCCCCCCATGCAAGAGATATGTCTGATTTCTGGGAAGCTGCTCTGTGATGATAAGTGGGGTTGATTGGTGGCAGAATCTTTGAGTGCATCTTACCTGAAGCTCTACCATGAGCTAGAGCTCTGCAAACCTATTTTAGGCTTCTTGACTCAGCTTCAAAGAAATCTGAGCTACTGGTTCCAAAGATGGAGGAAGACATGGCTAGTCAGAAAACAGCACATGACTGCTGCAGCAAGACCCCACTTACCCCCCAGTGGTCTAGTTCACCAGCAATCAGCTACTAATTAGAGAGCTCTGGACATGGTAATGTTTATCACCAGTAGGGCTCAGATAGTTTCTGCCTGAGACCACCAATCCCTCACCTTTGAAACCCGCTCTGATTTTAGCACTAAATTGTCAATATTGTCCCACTCCCTTATTCTAGTTGCTTATGTTGTTGTGGATTGCTGTCAAGCCAAGCATGACTCATAGTGAGTCTATGAATAGAAGGCCTGAAGCCTTTCTATAGCTATCGACATTTATCAAAGTCATAGAGTTTTCAGAGGCATGTTGTTTAGGAAGTAGATACACTCAACTATTTCCTCATTACTTTTTTCTCAGATTATTGCAATTATTTCTATATGCTTTTCATGTACCCAGTATGCTTGTTGTTGCTGTTGTTAAGTGCCGTTGAGTCGAGCACGGCTCATAGCAACCCTATGAACAAAATAACTGAACCATGTTATATAACTATCATCATTTCTCTAATGTTCATGGAGTTTCCAAAGGAATGTTGTTTAGAAAGTGGATGCCCATCCTTTTTCCAAGCCTCTTACTCTGTGAGCTCCACCAAACCCTGTCCACCATGTGCAGTGATTATGTCATTTGACACACCAGTGGTACAGTGTTCAGCATCACAGCAACCTCAATTTACCTCAGTACAGCAGATTAAAAGATCAGTGTTGTACCACTCAGAAGAAAATTCTTCCCAAACACAATTAACACCAGGCCTGAAGGCTGCAGGCCCACGAGCCCACCCACCAGGTCCTGGTAGACTTAAAAAAGAGGCTTCCAGCCCACAGCTGCTTGTTAGCGGAATCTAGTAAATCCAATAAGCTCACACACAACTGTGAATGAAATAAAACCAAACCAAACCAAAACAAAACAAAACAAAAAACCCCAAACCAAACAAAACCCCAGACAATTTACACCCGACTTTCAACTAAAACAAGAAAACCTACCCACCAGAATGCAACTGCTTCATACATGAGTCCCCAAACTGGAGACTTAGTCAAGGCCCAGCTGACTGTCAAATACAAAGGCCTTCTTCTGATTGACTTAAACAAGAGGTTTCTAGTCTCCTTACATACTAATTTAGTCTTAAGATTTTTCTAATAATTAGCTTCTCTATCCCAGATTTTATTGCAACATTTCTAACTTAAAAAATCTTCAGAGGTTTACTAATTTGGCTTTCAGAATTGTCGGAAATCTGATCTCATCTATCTGTCTAATTTTCTATCCATTGATTTCCCTTGACACATTGGCCCTTTAGCTAAGTACTAGAAGTCTCCCCATATCTTTGCTTTTATTCCTATCAGTTTCATGATTTGAAATATCCTTTTACTTTTCTTCCCACAGCAACCCTATTCATCTTCTGAATCTCAAATACTGAGGCCATTATGCCTTCTCAAAACAACAATAACTTATACACCATTGCCTTGTTCTCAATGGCTTTTTGGGTTCTGGGGCACTTTGGATTACATAAACAGAAACTAACTTTATAGTCGTGAGGTGCCATTGAGACAACTACAACCCATAGTGATCCTATGGACAACTGATTGGAACCTTGTCCTCTGCATAATCCTCATGTTTGCCATGCTCAAGCCCGTTCTTACAGTCACTGTTGTCAGTCCATTTTACTGAGGGTCTTTCTCTCTTTGACTATCCACCTTTCTCAGCATGTTGTCTTTTCCTAAGGACCCTCCCAACAACATGCTCAAAGTAAGTGAAATGAGGTTTTACCAACTTTGCCTTTAAGGAGCATCCTGGTTGCACTTCTTCTGAGACAGATTTGTATGGAATTTTGAAAGTTCATGGTATCTTTTCAATACTCTTTGCCAACACCACAATTCAAAGGCATTGATCTTTCTTATTTATTGTCCAACTGTCAGATGCATAAGAAACAGTGAAATACCATAGCTTGGAGCAGGTGCACCTGCTCTGACATTTTTGTTCTTCAGTACATTTTAACAAAGTTTCTTCTATATGAATACAGAAAAAGTCACAGATTCCAAGGGCGTGGATGCAGCCAGTCAATGGGAAGCTAAGCAGGATTCGGGAGCATCACAGACTATGCACCTTATCTATGTATCTTTGTAAGTGTGCACTATTCTCTCTTTTCTTCTGAGCATCAACTTTTTCTGCTTCTCTGGTAACAAGACAGAAAACGTTCACCTTCCCTACAATGTCAAACATGATTTTTTAAAGTCTAATTCTTGGTTCTTAGGGAAAATATAATTAGTTCATATTGAGGAATAAGTCAATAATGTACATTTAGCAAGTGACATAATCCATCTACAAAACATGAGAGTTGGAGACCATTAGGAGAAGGAGGGGTGAATTTCCAGACATGGTGCAACTGATCATGATGTTAAATAATTTAAAAAATTCATCTACTGTAGCCTTAACAACAAAGTGTGAGAGCTTTAAGAATATAGAATATACAATAATTACTAGATGTAAATAAATTGGTTCTGATTCCTTATAATAATATATACAAAAGAAGGAAAGATTGTTCAGCCCTGTGTCACTCTCACAACCTCGGCTGTGTTTAAGGCCACTGTTGTAACCACTGTGTTGTTCACCTCCTAGTTATTCTTTGCTGTTTAGTTGGCTTTAATTCATGGTGTAACCCTGAGGGACAGGATGACACACTGCCTGGTTTTGTGTCATCTCGCAATCCTTGCTGTACTTGAGTCCATTGTTTGCACTCACCCTGTCAGTCTATTTCAAGTAGGTTCCCATCTTTTTGAAGGGCTTGATTTTTAACCAAAGACTATGTCCTTTTCTGGGGACCAACCCCTCCAAACAAGCTCAAAGTATATGAGATGAATAAAATATTGCCATTTTTGCTTCTAAGGAACAACAATCTGACTGCAGTTCTTCCAATACAGCTTTGCTTGTTCTTTTGGCAGTCCATAGCACAGTTAATATACCTTGCCAACATCACAAATGAAGGCATCACTTCTTTCTTAGTCTTTATTCCAACTTTCATATACGAGTGAGTGACTGAAAATACCCAGATATGTGGCTTAGGAGCAACTTGTTTCTCAAAGTGATAGCTTTATACTTTTTAGCACTTTCAAGTCTTTTGAAGGAGATTTAACCAATGTAATACAGTGTTGTTGTCCCCCCCCCCCCCCCCGTCCCCATGGGTACTAATTGCGGATCTAAGCAAAATGTAATCCTTGACAACTTCACTACTTTCTCTGTTTACCATGAAGCCTAGATGAGAAAGTAGTTGTCCTTTATCCATCACTTGCTTTTCCATGGTTTCTGTTAACTGTATAGTAATTCCTGGACCAAACATACTTAAATTGTGTGCCGTGTTACATAGTATGATGACATTTCCTGCTGTCTCATTTCCTTCTCCTTTGCTTGGTGAGATCTTGGAAAACACAACTGGATGAGTGGCACTATGACCTGCCATTGTCTAAGGGGTTGGTGCTGCAGTCCTGGTACTGTTAAATGTATGTAGAAGACAAAACAGAGAATTTGCAGGCTTCATGCCTTCTGTACTTATATGCATTTGATAGAAGTCTTAGAATATATATTCCACAGGACAGCAAGGATTATTCTATTATCTATGTCATTTGTTTTATTTTCTCAAAACTTTCATCTCCTCAAAGGTAAAATATGGCACATTGTACGGGGATATTTTAGGTGATGATAAGGTAATTTTGTTAAGGACAATATGTATATAGACAAATAACAAGGGGTTAGATGTACTCTTACTCTTGTCTCAGTAACATTCAGTAAAAATTTTTAAAAATCTTTATTGAATAAGACTGCCTCATCTTTCTTCCAAGGTTTGACTGGGAGAGAAGAAAGTTTTTAAAAAAGTTAGGATTTTCAATACTATGCTGCCCTAGATTGAAGTTGAACTTGAACATCTAGCAGTTCTCTATGTACTGTTCTAGCCAGTCTTTAATGGTCTTCAGCAGTATTTTGTGTACATGTAATATTAATGATATTGTTCAATAATTTCCACATTCCATTGGATCACCTTTCTTGGGAATGGGAACACATATGAATCTCTTCCAGCCAGTTGACCAGGCAGCTGTCCTTCAAATTTCCTGGCATAGACAAATGAACATGTCTAGAGCTGTATCTGTCATTTGACACATGCCAATTGGTATCCCATCAATTCCTGGGGTCTTATTTTTTGCTAATGCTTTCATTGCAGCTTGAATTTCTTCCTTTATTTCCATTGCCAGAGGTTTAAGCTGAATTTAGAAGAGGTCATGACACTAGGGATTTTGTTGTTGATTACAGATGGATCCCAGCTGAAAACAAAGATCAGAAGAATGTCTGTTTGTGTTTATTGACTATGCAAAGACATTCACGTGCATCATAACAAATTATGCCTAACATTAAGAAGAATCGGAATCCCAGAACACTTAACTGTGCTAATGTGAAACCTATATCTAGACAAACAGGCTGTTGTACAGACAGAGCAAGGGAACACTGCACGGTTTAAAATTAGGAAAGGTGTGTGTACCTATTTAATCTGTATGCTGAGCAAATGATTCAAGAAGCTGGATTCTATGAAGAAGAACTGGATTGGAGGAAGGCTCCTTACTAACTTTTGTTAATGCAGATGACACATTTTGCTTACTGGAAGTGAGGAGGACTGAAGCATTTGCTGCAGAAGATCAAAGACTGCATCCTTCAATATGGATTGCATCTCAACATTACTAAAACAAAAATCCTAGCCACTGGACCAACAGGCAACTTCACAATAGATGGAGAAAAGATTAAAAGTGTCAATGACTTAATTTTCCTTGCACCCACAGTTAATATGCTTAGTACTAGCAGTCAGGAGATTAGGAGACATATTGCAGTGGGAAAGTCTGTAGTCAGGGATCTTTCCAAATTATTGAGAAGCAACGATGTCAGTTTTAGGACTAAGGTGTGCCTGATTCTTTTCAGTGTGTGGTCTTTCATTTGCTTGCTATGCATCTGAGAGCAGGACAATGACTAAGGATGATAGAATTGTGCCTCTGTGGTGTTTGAGAAGAGTGCTGACTATCCTATGGACTTAGAGAAGTACAAACAGATAGGTCTTGAAGATGGTGCAGCCAGAGTGCCTATTGGAAGCAAAGATGATGACATTTCATCTCACAAACATTAGGGATATTGTTAGAGATTGTTCCTTGGAAAGGGACATCATCATGCTTGGGAAGGCAGAAGGACATCAAAGGAGAGGAAGACCTTCAACAAGGTGGATTGACAGATGCAGTGACTACAGCACTGGGCTTGATGGTATCAGAGATTGTGAGGATGGCACAAGATAGCACAGGGTTCAGATCTGTTGTTCATACGGTCACTATGAGTTGTACTTGACTCGACAGCACCTAACAACAACAACAACAACAACAACAACAACAACAACAACAACAACAACAATATAGGTTCAAGATCTGTGATTATAATATTGGACTAGACCAATACTGTGTTGTTGTTATTAGCTGTCATTGAGCAGCTGATCTCAGAAGTGTGAGAGATCCAAGCAGAAGCTAAGTTGAAGTAAGCAGGAAAAGGTAGAAATCCTCTGGTATTCCATTTCACAGAGTCTTGCTGGGCACATGGTGAATTTGCGTCCTGGAGAGAGATATTGTTCCTTATTTTTTTCTCTTTTTATAGGCAATACGATAATTATTTTATCAGCGGAGGGGAAAATGAGTCTACTGAGATGATGACTAAAAGAATGCAGTAAAGTTTGGAAGGAGGTGGCCAACTTCTTTTTACAATGTATTCGAGAAAGCCCTTTGCCAAGTACCAAGTTTTGGGACCTTGGGAAGTTGTCTCTTCTGCCGAGGGGAGAAGTTACCACTGTAGAAAACTGACTCTTGGTGGGGTTAGCCCACCTCCAAGAGAAGAGGGAAGCTCCCGTTCCAAACAAGCTCCTTTTCTTTTCTTTTCTTTTCTCTTTTCTTTTCTTTTTAAATCTGGAAGTACTATCTTTAATAGTAATTTACATTTCCACACAAATATAAAACATAGTTCAGATTTGCACTTCAAGTATTCAACTGTGATCAATCTCTGTCTATGAAACTAACTGTATCTAGATTGCAAGCTAGTTAGCTAGTCAATTACATACATGTTGTTATGTGTTATCGAGTCACCTATGACCCAAAGTGACCTTATGTGAGTCCCCAGGGTTCTCTTCAGACAGCCATTGGCACATTAAACTGGGATTGGGTGCCCAGCCACAGTGAAAGAGAAATCCAAACAAACCTAAGAAAAAAGGGGAAGACTCTATGCTTTAGAGTTTCATTAGCTTTTCTACCATAGAAAGACAAATTCCTGTTCTCCTTGTTAACAGATGGTAGAAGACAAAGATAATGCCACGGAACCATGTCATCCCTTGTCAATAAAGGTAAGACTGATTTTTCTAGTTAGTGGGATAGAGCTACCCTGAGTCATGGACTAATTCTCACTAGATTCTCCTACTGTTCAGGAGAACACATTTCTAAAATGGCTGGCTGGATTTTGGCCAGCTGGTTTTGTCAGTTGTTGGTGAGTAGAGGAAAATTAACTTTCATGGACCAATTCAGTTTGATCTTACTATTGTGATTTTTTTTATTGTTGTTGTTGGTTTTTAAAATACAATCATTCTCATACATTGGGTTTTATAAAATTAATCACCATTGTACTATGTTATCCTAACTTTTCAGGTCTTTGCTAAATATTTCAATTTCCTCTACCCTCTGTCTCCACCCACCGAATTGTATGACCCTATGATTCCTGCCCCCACCCCCCCTTCCTCACTGCTCTATTTCCACTCCTTCCTCTTTGGACTCTCATCACATTTTGCTAGTTATCCTTCTATTTTTACAATAATGGTATTATGCAATATTTGTTATTATGAGATTGAGTTAGTTCATTCAGCTCTCCAGTCTCCCAAGTTATATGGTATTTTTTGAAAATTGTTGCTCCTGAGTGCTGTGTAGTATTTTATCATGTGAATGTACCACAGTTTGTGAATCCATTTCCTGGGGTGAACATTTGGACTGGTTCCATGTTCTTAAGATGATATAACCACTCTGGAAGGCAATTTGGTGTGATCTTTCAACAAATTGAGCTAACCCAGTTCCTGTGGATTATTTCATTGTTCTGTCTTTGTAGTGACTATTTCCTACAGCTTGTGAAATTCTTATCTATTCTTCCTCACTATTATATTTAGAAACTAGTATCCACAGAACTACTCTCCTGCTTAAATTCAGCTCAACAGGAAAACAAGCAAACAGTCAAAAAAGGAATAGTGAAGGAGATTACTCCACTCTTCCTCCTTCCTTTCTTCCTTTTCCATAGTCTAAAGCATCCTAGCATCTACAGGAAATTCTGACATTGTAAGAGCAATTTTTCATACTAGGGAGTTTCGATATCTGATTGAAACTTACTAACATTTCAATTTAAGTGGAAGTCTTTTGAAATCTGCTTGAGAATAATTTAGCGGAAATCTTTGTGGAAAAATAGGAAAAGGAAAGAGAAATGACTAGGTTTTTGAAAGTTTTTGAGATCAAAGGATTTGGATAATCCTTTACAATATTTGCTATAACTTCACATTAGTTTGCAAGGTGAGCCTGCTGAAGCCATTTCTTGCTGTCCCAGATGGTGTTTCCTGTGTAATGGTCTCATGAGACCACATTGTCTCCTGGGTTTGGTTCACTTCAGTGGTTCTCATCCTTGGCTGAAGATCAGAACCACTTTGGGAGCTTTACATTTTACTGAACATCAGAATCCCTCCTCAGTGTGAGAAAATCATATGCTTTGTGTGTGTGACTTTGGAATCAGTGCTTTTTAAATGATACAGTTTTGTTGTTGATGAGACTGTATACAGCAGAACATCTACTAACTCAACAATTTCTACATGTACAATTCAGTGATTTTGTTTATCTTTTTCAAGCTGCACAGCCATTCTCACTCTCCTTTAGAAAAGGAGAAATCAGTGCTGGTGAAGTTCTGCAGCTTTTAATGTGCAACCAGGACTGGGAATGATTGAGACAATCAAATAAAAAAAAATGTGTCCTGACCTTATTATTCCTTAATAGTAAGTGAAAGAGGTGAGATACTAAATGTAAGTGCCAACGTTGCATTTAAATAGGCTTCACAAATTTAATTTAATTTAAAAATATAAATAGAAACAGTTATATCTAAAATTGTTGTTGTTGTTGTTATGTGCCATTGAGTCGCTTGGGACTCATAGTGACCCTATGTACAAGAGCCCTAAACGTCGTTCTATCCTGTGCCAAACATGCCGTCTTAAACACACCCATTCCCACCACTCCATTCACAGAATCGATCCATCTCATTGAGGGTCTTCCGCTCCTGCGCCGTCCCTCCACTCTCCCAAACATGATGTCCCTCTCCAAGGACCAGTCCCTCCTTGCAACATGGCCAATGTATGTCAGATGAAGCTTCAGAATCCTTGACTCCAAGGAGCATTCCAGCTTCATTAGTCTCTCGTTTCTAATTATTGCTTACTCTTGTCAAAAGTATGATTTTCCTCTCTGGTTTTCTAAGCTTTGAACAGATATTATTCATGTACAATTTTTCAGCTTATAGTCAAAGTCTTCCCGCTCTGTGACTGTGTCAACATCCTCCATCACTTTACATCTCTGCAGGGTGTTCCTCTGCCATGTGGTCAATTTACCCGGTTCCACATGTTAAATGAAGCTTTTCAACTAAAGATGTGATGTCTGGCCGGCAGCATCAACATCACCTGATGCTTGTTAAAATATGCAGAAATCTATGCCCTACTTCAGATCCTGTTGACTCAAAATCTCAATTTTAATAAGATTCCAGGTAATTTGCATATTGAGTTTGAGAATCATTAGAGTAAAAATCAAGCTCACATTTGTTGCTCTCAAGTCAGAACTGATTTATAACCAACTCTCCAGAGGATTTTCAAAAGCTGTAAATTACATAGGAGGAGATTTTCCATTTCTTGCCCATGAAGGGGCTGGTGGATTTGAATTACCTGCCTTTGGAATGGCAGTGCAATTCCTTAGCACTAAGCCATGAAGCTCCTTTTTGGAAATAAAGTATAATTTTGAATTCAAGCTACAACCCAGCAGTCTGGGTCTAAAGTCTTATTCATTTTGCTTTGTTGCATTGAGAAAACTCATTGTCAGGGACCTCACAAAATTACTGAAGAGTAATGATGTCAGTTTGAAGATTAAAGTGCGCCTGGTTCACAGACTATTATCTTTTCAGTCACTTGCTATGCATTTGTGAGCAAAGTAGATTTTTCACTATTTCCATAAATGTGAAATTTCAGGTAAGTAAGGGCTAAGAGCAAAAGATCATTACAAAGACAAGAAAGAAAAAAAGAAAGGGATTGTTAGACAAGACACTGAAAACTGCAATAGAGCATTGAGAAGCCAAAACAAGGGGAAACATAACAAAGTAAAATAACTGAACAGAAGATTTCAAAGGGCAGAGAAAACAAACCAAAGTATTAGAATAGAATGTGCAAAGAGCTAGAAGTAGAGAACAAAAAGGCAAGAACTTGCTCTGTACTTCTCAAGCTGAGAAAACAGAAGAACAAATTTAAGAAAGCTTTGAGTTGCAATATTGAAATATACTATGGGCAATATATTGAATGTTCCAGCAAGCATCAAAAAAAGATGGAGGGAATACACAGAATGACCATACCAAGAAGAATTTACCAATACTGAAAAATTTCAGGAAGCAGGAGCCAATGGTAATGAAGGAGGAAGTGAAAAATGTGTTGAAGGCATTGGCCAAAAATAAGGTCCCAGGAATTGATAGCATATCAATTGACTTGTTTCATTTAACAGATGCAGCCTTTGATGGACTCACCAGTCTATGCCAGAAAATTTGGAGGAGAGCTGTCTGGCCAAAGGATTGTTGTTGTTGTTGTTGTTATGGGCCATCGAGTCGCTTGCGACTCATAGCAACCATATGTACAAGAGCTCTAAATGCTTTTCTATCCTGTGCCAACCTAGCCATCTCAAATGCACTTATTCCCACCACTCCAGTCACAGAATCGATCCATCTCATCAAAGGTCTTCCTCTCCTTCACTTCCCCTCCACTCTGCCAAACATGATGTCCCTTTCCAAGGACCAGTTCCTCCTTGTAACATGCCCAAAATATGTCAGACGAAGCTTCAGAATCCTTGACTCCAGAACACTCTGGCTTCACCCTCTCCAGGACAAACCTGTTTGTTCTCCTGGCAGTCCATGGTATATTCAACACTCTTCTCCAGCACCACAGCTCAAAGGCATCAATCCTCTTTCTATCAGCCCTAATCACTGTCCAACTCTCTGATGCATAGCACATAACTGCGAAGACTGTAGCCCAGGATTAGAAGATGTTAATATTTGTTTCCATTTCCAAGAAAGATGAACCAAGTGAATGTGGAGAATATTGAATAATATTAATACCACATGCAAGCAAAATACTGCGGAAGATCATTCAAAAACAGCACAAACAGTATGAAGATAGGGAACTGCCAGAAGTTCAGGCAGGATTTACAAGAGCCTGTGCACCAGGGGTATCATTGCTCATGTCAGATGACCTCGATGAGAGTAGAAAATATTAGAAAAATATCTATACTTTATTGACTATGCAAAGGCATTTGACTGTGTGGATCATAAAAAATTATGGCTGACACTGAGAAGAATGGGGATCTCAGAGTACTTAATTGTGTTCATAACTAGACCAAGAGGCTGTTGTGCAAACAGAGGAAGGGAATACTACATGGTTTAAAATTAAGAAGGAAATGTATCAGGGTTATGTTCTCTCTCCATACCTATTCAACCTGTATTCAAGAAGCTAGACTCTGGGAGGAATAATGTGACATCAAGATCAGAGGAAGACTCATCAATAACCTGCATTATGCAGACAACACAACCTTGCTTGCTGAAAGTGAGAGGACTTGAAGCACTTGTTGCAGAAGAGCAAAGAATACAGCCTTCAATATGGATTGCTTCTAAACATCAAGAAACAGAGATTCTTACCACTGATCCAATAGGCAACAACATGATAGATGGAGAAAAGATTAAAACTGTCAACAACTTCATTTTACTTGGACCAACAATTAATGCCCTTGTTACCAGCAGTTCAAAGCCTCAAATCTGTTCAAAGCCTCAAATCTGTTCCTGAGATGGTTCTGAAATTCAAGTGGGATAGACTCAAGGTCATATTTTGGTTGCCTCGGATTTGGTTTAATTTTCCTCAGCTTTAGCTTGAATTTGCATATGAGTAGTTGGTGGTCTGTTCCACAATCAGCTCCTGGCCTAGTTTTC
>NW_006399910.1:7569806-7572682 GCF_000299155.1 Elephantulus edwardii | reverse complement strand
TAATTGGGATGGGAGTGTCAGAGACAGTGTGATTGGCACAGGACAGAGCGGAGTTTAGGGCTGTTGTACATAGGGTCGCTATGAGTCGCAGGTGACTCGATGGCACATAACAACAACAACAACCAGCAGTTAGAAAGTCAGGAGGTGTATTGCACTGGGACTAGTCCTTGGGGAAGAAAATCATTCTTTGAACAGTCTAGGGGCAGCACAAGAGAGGAAGACCCTGGGTGAAATAGATTGACAATTATTGGGGTAAGGAGGATAGATGTGTGAGAGAGAGTGAGACTGACTCAGGATAGAGCAAGGTTAAGAATTATTGTGCATAGGGTCAGTATGTGTCTAGTTAGCTAGATGGCACATAACAGTAACAATAATAACAACATTGCACTGGGAAAGTTTGCAGGTAGGGACCTTTCCAAATTATTGAGGAGTAATAACGTCAGTTTGAGGACTAAGCTGCTTCTGATTCAGGCCATGGTCTTTCCAATTACTTGCTATGAATCTGAGAGCTGGTCCTCAAATATAGATGACAAAAGAATTGATGCCTTTGAGCTGTGGTGTTGGAGAAGAATTCTGAACTTCCCATACACTGCCTAAAGAACAAACAAAATATGTCTTGGAGAGGTTTTGGCAAGAGTGCTCTTTGAAGGCAAAGATAATAAAGTTTTGGCTCACATACTTTAGGTGTGTTACTAGGAGAGGCTATTCCTTTGAGAGGGACATGATGCTGCAGAAAGACAGAGAGTCAGTGAAGAAAAGGAAGAGCCTCAACCAGGTCAATTGAGTGACTGCTGCTATTGTGCCAGGAAGTGTGAAGATGGCATAGGATAGGACAGGATTCAGATCTGTTGTTCATAGGTTCTATATAGGTCTTACTTGACTCAACAACACCTAACAACAACAACAAGAACAAAAATAACAACAACAACAAGGGATAAGTATGCTATATATTTTACCTTTTGGCTTGTTAATGTCTTATTTTTCTAGGGAGAATATATATCCTAAGAAATATCTGCCACATAATAGTTGATTAATAAACATTTGCTTGTTAAATTAATGATGACAAACCTTTTGCTTACATAAGATTTGATGACAATATTTTTTTTATATTGGAGGAAAATAAAAATTAATCACATGATTATAAATAGTTTGGAATGTTGTTGTACCGTTGAGTTGCTTGTAACTCATAGCAACACTATGCACAGTATCTCCTAATCCTATCCTGTCCTAAACCAATCGCATCCAGACACACCTAGTCCCCTTTACCCTAGTTACTGTGTCAATCCCTCTCATCTTCTTAGGTCTTCCTTTTCTGCACCACCCCTCCACCTTTCTAAGCATATGTCAGCATTGTCCCTCCTGGTTATGTGCCCAAAGTATGTGTTATAGACCCTCAAAATCCTTGCCTCCAATGAACAACTTGATTTTAGCTTCTCCAGGACAACATATTTGTTCTCTTGGTGGTCCATGTTATGTTTAATACTCTTTTCCACCACAACAACTCAAAGCCGTTCATTCTTCTTCTGTTATCTTTAGACATTGTCCAACCCTCTGATGCATAGTAAAAAATTGTGAAGACCATGGCCTGGAACAGGTGCACCTTAGTCTCTAGAATGACATTGTTGCTCTTCAGTACTCTGGAGAGATCTCTGATAGAAGATTTTTGCAGTGCAATTTGTCTTGATTTCCTGGCTGCCTGGTGACAAAAGAGTATTGATTGTGGAGCCAAGCAAGCTAAAATGGCTAACAATCCCAATCTCATCTCCATCTATCATGATGCTGCTAATTGGCCCAGTGTTGAGAATCTTTGTTTTCTTGATGTTGGGCTTCAACCCATATTGAAGGATGCAGTCCTTGACCTTCTGCAGCAAATGCTTTTTTACTTTCAGCAAGCAACATTGTGTCATCCGTGCAACACAGATTATTGATGAATCTTCTCCAATCTTGAGCCCACATTCTTTCTCATAAAAGTCCAGCCTACAAAATAACCTTCTCCACATATAGACTGAAAAGATATGGGTCAGAATGCATCCCTGATGCACTCCTTTCCCGATTTTGAACCATAAAGTGTTTCCACACAGTCAAACGACTTTACATAGTCAATGAAAAATGGGAGATACTCCTCTGGTACTTTCTGCTTTTAGCCAAGATCAATCTGACATTGACTATGATGTCTCTAGTGCCACAGCCTCTTCTAAACCTAACTTGTATCTCTGTAGTTCTTTGTTGATATTGTAGTAAATATCCCAAACTGGTTTTCAGTCTAGTGGTAAGAAGCTGGGCTGCAATTTCTCAAGCATGTGGTTTCAAATCCACCAGTTGCTCACCATGAGAAAGATGGGTGATCTCCTGTTGTGCAATTTATAACATCTAAACACTCATCGGAGAGCCAACTATGAGGTGGTTCCTACTTGATGGAACATAAAAACAACAATATGTTTTAAAGTGATTAGTATTTAAATTATTTAAAAAAATGTTCTAGACAAATTATTTTAATCTCTCTTTTGATAATTGATTAAAAAATCATTCTCTTGCATTAATGGAAACAAATTCTCCAGTTATTCTTGATAAATAAGCTGTCCTCAGTGAATCAGTGTCATTGCCTGAAAGAAAATTCCTTTTCCTAATTCAGGCATTTCTCCTCATAATTATTTTTTTGTTTCTCTATTGCTTTCATAATTTTTTTCTATAATTATATTTTATTAATTTTCATAAACATTTACAGAGATTTTGGGTTTCCATTCATTCACCATTCTCTCTACCCTCCTCCCAGTTTGTTCCTGTCCAAATGCCACAGTGCTTGTCAAAGCCAGTTCTGATTAATCTTCTTTGTCAGTGTGTCCTTTGCCATTCCCTATCGCTCCTCCCTGAGAGAG
>NW_006399910.1:7544220-7569141 GCF_000299155.1 Elephantulus edwardii | reverse complement strand
ACAGCTTCTCTAGCCATTCGTTTGTTGATGGGCACTTAGGTTGTTTCCAACTCCTTGCTATTGTGAACAAAACTGCAATAAACATGGGTGTACATTGCTTTCATAATTTTTATAAGGTAAAAGGCCCCAGCAAAGTTAGGAACGGGTTTAAACTTTTTTTTTTTTGGGTTTAAACTTTTGATGATAGGAGTTCTTTGTTGATATTGTAGTTGTTGTTAGTAACATTTTATTGTAAACTGTAAAAAATCATCAATATTGTTAGGTACTGTTGAGTCGAGAACAACTCAGAGCGACCTTCTGAACTACAGACCTGAACTCTGTCTTTTCCTGCACCATCCTCATCATCTCTGACAAACTTGAGCCTATCACTGTGCTCATGGTGTCAATCCATCCTGTTGAGGGTCTTCCTTCTCTTTTGCTGGTCCTCCACCTTTCCAAACATGATGTCCCCTTCCAAGGGATAATTTCTCCTAGCAACATGTCTACTCTGTGAGAGACAAAACTTCTCCATCTTTGCTTCCAATGAGCACTCTGGCTGCACTTTTCCTAAGACATATCTATTTGGGTTTTTTTTTTTTTTACAGTCCATGGTATATTCAGCTTTCTTTTCCAATACCACAACTCTAAAACAGAGTAAATGTGCAGCTCTGAGCTGGTTCTGATTCAATGGCACAAAACAAAAACCAAATCATCAATGTTGTTATTATGTGCTGTTGACTCACCTGCGACTCATTGTGAACATAAAGTACAAAAGCCCTAGATCCTTCTTTGTCCTGTGCCAATCTTATTCTCTCTGACTATCTATCCCTGTTACCGCAGTCACTGAATCAGTCCTTCTCTTCAAGGGTCTTCCTCTGTTGGGCTGTCTCTCTACCCTTCCAAGCATGACGTCCCTCTCCAAGCACTGGTCCCACCCTTGCAACATGTCCAAAGTATGTCAAATGAAGCTTCACAATCCTTGCCTCCAAGGAGCAGCCTGGTCTCATTCTCTCTAGGACAAACCTGTTTATTCTCCTAGCAGTCCATGGTATATTCAATACTCTTCTCCAAAACTCAAAGGCATCAATTTTCCTTCTATCATCCTTAGTCATTGTTCAGCTTCCTGATAATTTTAGTAAGAAGAATTTCTGTAATATCTTTGATATACCCCAGATATTCCACCCTTAATCCTCCACTTGAGGTTACCCATGATTTTTTATTTTCTTTTCTTTTTTTTTTTTTTTTGTTTAAGTGTTATAGAATAGGCTCCTTCCTTCAAGTTGTGCAACCATTCTCATCTTTTTCAAATAATTCTTCCATTCTTTACATGAACTCACTGTTCCACAACCTTCCTATTCAACCTTTTGAGTTACTCATGTTAATTTGGTCCCGTTATGAACACTTACTTGATTGAAATACTATCTGGTCATAACCCATGCTCGGGTTTGACTGTAGACAATCTTTATGAACCAAAGAGTTCTCACTGGACGATTTCTCCAGACCAGTCCTTTTCAGTCTGGACACTCAGCTGAAACTTGTTGAGAATTACTGGATCATGTGAATCACCACTGACTGAAAGGTAAGTAATTGCTGTCCATGAATTACACTGGCTAGGAATTGATCCCAGGTATCACGCATGAGAGTTCCACCACTGGCCTTCCATGCCCCAGGCTTTCTTCTTAAACTATAGACTGTTTTTCTAGACAGCTCAAGTAACTTATCACAGAAAAAACCCTCTTTAAATCCAAATGTTTATAAACTATCTAGCTGATGGTTGTCCCAAATTCTTCTAAGGTGACTCAAAGTTTCCTCCTTCTCTCTTTCCTGTGTCTCTCCACTTGTTAGGCAGCTCTGGTGGTGTCGTCTGTAGGCATTTGCACTGCTAACTCAAAGGCCATATCTCTCTGGCAGTTCAAATCCACCAGCGGTTCCACGGGAGAAAGATAGACAATCTCCACCAAAGGTGGGGCTTGCACCTTTGAAAACCCACTGGAGGGACAGCTGAGAGTATGTTCTGACCCCATAGCAATGTCTTTGATTATTGATTCCACTGCTAATGCTGCTTCTGCTTGTATCTCTTTTCTATTAGCTTCACTTAGAAGATCTCTATGGACACTGGTGTTCATAGTAGCATTAGTTACAATAGTAAGAAAATGAAAATAACTTAAACGGCCACCGACAAAAGAAGAGATTGAGAAAGTGTCATCCTTTCATATGATGGGATACTGTGCAGAACTCAGGAGCCATGATTTTGTAAAATACTATGTAACACGAGAGAGGCTAGAGCGCATAATGCTGAATGAACTCAGTCTCAAAAGGACAAATATTGCATAAGACCATTACTGTTAAAATAGAAGGATAACTAGAAAGATAAAATTCCAGAGGGGCTATGGCAAGGGTGAGGGGTAGCCCGAAGGGCTGGAAAGGTCGGGAAATCCCAAGGTCACAGAGTTTGGAGGGCAAAGAGAGCAGATGAAGGAATTGGGAAAGATCTAGTGGGGATCTGAAATGATGGGGTGACAGTGGACAAATTCAATAGTGATTAATTTTATAAAACACAATGTATGGGAATGATTTTAGGAAATAGTGTGAGTGAAGGATTGTGTGAAATACCGTATATATGAATGAGAAACAATATTTACAACTGTTATTATGCAAACCAACATAAAATACAAAAAATCTTAAGATCTCTTGAGATCTTTTTACTATTCCAAAGCTAACTACATTATATAATTGAAGAGAGCAAAAAAAAAAACCCAATAGTGTTGAAAGGAAGAACTGAGTGCTTTCCAAGGCTCTCTCAAAGGACACCAAACAAAAGATGCTGAAGCTGGAGGGCTCTGCAGTGTGTGGATTGCTTATTGCTCTGCCTAGTTTGGAAGTCTGCTGGATGATGAATTTTTAAATTATTTCTTTTTCATAACACATCCAAATTCAACAATTTCTCCATGTAGAATTAAATTAATTGCTTTTATCTTTCAGGTTGTACAGACATTCTCACCATTCTATTTAAAATTGTTCCTCCATTCTAAGTATGAACTCACTGTCCGCTAACGAAGTTTCCTAGTCAAACTTTAGAGTTCCTGCTGTTAATTTGATACCACATAGCTAGCTTAATTTTATTGTTTCGAATATATACAACAAAGCACACACTGATCCAAACATTCCCATTTTAACAATATTCCTGACAATTGGCTGGCTTGTTAAATTTGAGAAGCACTGGACTAAAGGACTCTTTTTATCCTTTATGGACATCTCGGTGATACCAAGTTGTGCAAACATTCTCATTCTTTTTCACTGAGTCATTTCTCCTCGATTCACGTAAGCCTTCTGCCCCATAGGGTTTAATACTGTTTCCAGAAAGTGACATCTTAAAAATACCAATGTGTATTAATAACATTGTTTATTGATTCAATGACAAGTAAGTTTTGTGCAATATTTTGCAACTGCTGAAGTGGCCCTTTACAAACAACACCAGGTGAGGGTGTGGGGAGGAGGTTTTCAGATGCCAAGACCACATGTTTTCCTCTGATTACTCAATCTTCAAACATCTCTCTATGGTAAACATTATGAGTAACTCCATTTGAACTTTTCTTTTTAAAAAAGAGTAACCTGTTTTTATTATTCCTGTGAAGCTGTGGTTTTTATTTCAAAGATGATTACTCAGGGTGTCCTGCTTTCTTTGTTTCTTTCTGTATACATTGAGGTTAAATGCAGAGGGCCCTGTTTTGGTGTTAACACTTCCTTATACACATTTCACTTATGAGGAAAGTCTTTGACTCACAGTAAGAATTATTCTTGCAATTGAATCTTGGCTGTGTTTATTGTAATTTTCATCCTCTCATGAAAGAAAAGAAAGCTTTTAAAATTATTTAAAATGAAATATTAATACTCTATGGATTGAGGTTCAATATCAAGAAAACAAAGATTCGTACCACTGGGCCAGTTGGCAGCATCAGAATGGATGGTGAAGAGATTGAGATTGTTAACAGCTTTAGTTCGCTTGATTCCACAGTCAACACTCTTGGCACCAGCAGCTAGGAAATTAAAAGACATATTGTGATGGGACAGAGAAGAGTTTAGGGCTGTTGTACATAGGGTTGCTATGAGTCGCGAGCAACTCGATGACACATAACAATAACAACAACATTGTGATGGGAAAGTCTGCTGCTAGGGGCCTCTCCAAAGTACTGAAGAGCAATGGTGTCACTCTGGAGACTAAGGTGCACCTGATACAGGCCATGGTCTTTGCAATCACTTGTTATGCATCAGAGAGTTGGACAATGACTAGGGAGGATAGGAGGAGAACTGATGCCTTTGAGCTGTGGTGTTGGAGAAGAGTATTGTATATACTATGAACTGCTAAGAGAACGAACAGGTTCATTCTGGAGAGGGTTAAAACAGGCTGCTCCTTGGAGGCAAGGATTATGAAGCTTCATCTGACATACTTTGGACATGCTGTAAGGAGAGACCGGTCCTTGGAGAGGGACATCATGCTTGGGAGGGTAGAGGGACAGCGCAGGAGGGGGAGACCCTGTATGAGGTGGATTAATTCAGTGACTAGGACTAAGGTAATAGTGGTAGGTGTGTCGGAGACAGTGAGATTGGCACAGGATAGAGCAGGGTTTAGGGCTGTTGTACATAGGGTCGCTATGAGTTGCAGGCGACTCGATGGCACATAACAACAAAACCAACAAACACATACCTTGCTTTATATATTTCCTATTTTAAGTGATTTTCTAGAAATTTTAAAAAGTAAAATGTTGGTTTTGCCAAGCCAAATAATAGGAGTTTTGTGCTTAAAAAAGAATACAGGTATCCAGAATTTGCATAACTATTGACCTGTTCCTTTAACCCTCATACAATGTTATTTCCATTTTACAAAGGAGAAAAGAGAGTCCCAAACTTGTAAGGCTTGTTCAGCATCATACAACTAGAAAAGGGTGTATTAGATCTTCAAACCCAGCTCTATCTTCTGATTCCAAGGACTCTTTCCTCCTCAGTGAGGATAATCCTGCTGGAAGTCCCACTGCCCATACGGGAAGGAGGCTTCAGTGAACGCACGACCACAATCTCACCAATGCCTCTGAGTTGATTCTGAATTGTATTTATTCCATGTTCACCAAAGTAGATGCAGCCTTTTCAAAGAATGACTTTTCAGAAGTAGATTGTAGATGCTTCTGAGTGGACTTTCATCAGGGTTTCACATCTCTCCAAAGTGCTAAAAAGCACCAGTGTCATTCCAGAGAGTAAGGTGTGCCTGGTCCAGCTCATGGTCTTTGCAATTGCTTGCTCTATGTCAGATACCATTTGACCCAGCAATTCCACTACTGGGAATATACCCTGAAGAGACCATAGCTGACATCCAAGCAGATATATGCACACCCATGTTTATTGCAGCTTTGTTCACAATAGCAAGGAGTTGGAAACAACCTAAGTGCCCATCAACAAACGAATGGCTAGAGAAGCTGTGGTATATTCGCACAATGGAATACTATGCTGCATTAAAAAACAAGGAACTCGTGCAATATTATTCAAAATGGTTGACTCTGGAGAACATTATGCTGAGTGAAATATCCCAGTCACAAAAGGACAAATATTACATGATGCCACTGTTGTAGAATGGGACTGTCCTTGGGGTTGGGGAGAGAATGAGTAAAATGGGTTCAATAATGTATACTGCACTGAGGTGGAGGAGGGAGAGAACCATTTAAAAGAGAGATGTAACTGGGTATTTCTGTCATCACAGGAGACTAGAGCGAGGGCTGCATGGTGGAGGGGACCTGGGGGAGGGTTTGTAAAACAATGAAAGAATCTTTTCTTTTACTTTTCCATAATTTTTGGACTCATGTACTTATAACTTGTTAGTCAAATTTGTGTCTTCTAGGTTGCAACACCCCCATGATACATCTTGAAGGATATGTACATGTACAGCCAAGCACAATCAATAAGAGTGCGTCTGAATTCCAAAATCAATCTCCATAATAGTCTATGTGTTTCCTACTACCAAAGGGGCCCTTTAGAGTAGTGAGAGAAGATCTTCACCCTGAAACCCACAGCGTCCCTTTTCAGCAGGAAGTAGCTAAGAGAATACGCCGTCCCCTTTTCCTTATGACTCAGGGTGAAGTCTCTCTCAGGGAGGAGTGATAGGGAATGGCAAAGGATACACTGACAAAGAAGATTAATCAAAACTGGCTTTGACAAGCACTGTGGCATTTGGACAAGAACAAACTGGGAGGAGGGTAGAGAGAATAGTGCAACAATGAATGAGTGGAAGCCCAAAATCTCTGTAAATGTTTATGAAAATTAATAAAATATAATTATAGAAAAAAAAAAGTTGGAAAATGACTAGGGATGACAGAAGAAGAACTGATGCCTTTGAATTGTGGTGCTGAGTAAGAGTATTGAACATACCCATGGACTGCCAAGAAAACAAATAGGTCTGTCTCAGAGAGGCTGAAACCAAGCTGCTCCTTGGACATGAGAATTTTGAAGCTCTGCTTCACATGCTTTAGGCATGTGGCCAGGAGGGTCCAGTCCTTGGAGAAAGATATCATGTTTGGAAGGGTGGAGGAACAGTCCAGGAGAGGAAGTCCCTGTATGAGATGGATTGATACAGTGACGGAAGTAATGGGGTAGGTGTGTGAGAGACGATGAGACTGGGTTAGGATAGGGCAGGGTTCAGAGAGCTCTTGGGCATAGGATCTCTATGAATTGCAAATGACTTGATGGCACATAACAACAACCACCACCACCACAGGAATTATGGAGCACCCTCTTACAAGGAGATGATCATATTCCAAAGACACTCAGGGGTGGGCCTTCATGGGTTAGTCTTCCCTGCTGGCCTCTTTCCAGCCTACTCATTCTTAAGCCTCTCTGGCTGATTTACTAAATTGCTTCAAGTGGTCAAATGCAGAGACTTTTGTTTGACTGCCCTAGAGGTGGAGGTGGGGACTCAGGCATATTCTGTGATCAGTATTGACTTTCAAATGCTTCCTTCATTCTCAATAATAGTCTTTCTTTCTTTTTATAATAATAAATAAAAGAAAAAAATTTATAAATATAAGTCTTTATCTTAATAATAATGGCCCCTGTATGACTTTGATAAGCTATTATGCTAGTAGTCTTCTCTTCCTACCCCCTACTATCTGTCTCTGGCTAGAGATAGGAGGGGGAAAAGTTCATGAACCCTAGCTCCACTGATACTTCTCCCAGGTGACCTCAGATTGACCACCTCTTGCTGTACCCTTGACTCAGGCCACGTCAGGTAACAGAAGAGACCTGGAAAGCTGTCTTCTCCACATTTCATCAGCTGACAGACCTTTGTGCATTTCAGGGTTTAAACAGAAAGGCAGCAGATGTCTAATACTGAGGACTGTTTTAAAAGAGAATATGTTTTACATAAGTGAAATCATAGATGATAACAGCTTAGACTGAGCAGACTGGAAAATCACGTTGCTGTGGCTGGTCCCTGCAGCTACCTTCGTTAGGAGGCAATGCACGGTGGCTCCAGTCAATCACTCTCCAACTTGAAACTGAGCCCCTTTGGTGAGGGAGAAAAACCTCTGGGCTCTGCAGTATTTATTTAACTTAAAAAAAAAGAAAGAAAGAAAAGAAGCACACCTCCCTGGAGGAATTGGTCAGAGCTGGGAAGGTCCTTCTCTGCAAGGTAAAGTCCCCATTATCAGATGCTGCAGAATTTGTCACCCCCGTTGTTTGGGCTCAGCATTGCCTCTCTCCAAGAGATGATAATTTTTAATGTTCTTCACTCATCTGAAGACCAAAAGGTTAAAGCTGTGAAGGAACTTTCAAGAGTATTCTTCTCCACAACAGGAGCCTTGGTGGTGCAGTGGTTAGAGTGCACACCTGCTAATCAAGAGGTTGACGGTTTGAACTCAGCAGTGACTCTGAAGAGAGAAAGATGTGGCAATTATTCTCCATAAAGGTACCCAGTCTGGGAGACTCTTTGGGGAGGTTCTACTCTGCACTACAGCAGCCCTGTGAGGCAGCAGCCACTTGATAGAGTGTGTGTGTGTGTGCGCGCGCACAAGCACGTGCGTGCACCCATGTGCTTGGAGGAGGTTCCTCTGTGAAATGCAAGACCTGAAAGCATCAGAGTCCTTAGAGGAAACATGGAGTTGGCGTGTGGAAATGGGGGAAAAGCAGCAAGCTGGGTACCACAGGGAGCCTCTGCATAGCTGTCCTGCTTTACCAAGGACCAGGGCTGATTTTTAGAGAGTGCCCCAAGGCCTCAACAGCTGGGCTTTCACTTCACCTATTGATGAGATGCTTTTCTTCCTAATGAGCCCATTTTCACAGACAAAGAAACTGACATTCAGGGATCCCCAATGATATTCTCAAGACTGTACACTGACTATGCAGAACACTCACAGAAGAATGTGGCTTGTTAATTGCCTGTTTTCAGAGCCATTCTGTCACTTGTCAACATGTTTAATTTGTCTGCAGGCGATTTTAAATATTGCTGTTTGAGTGAAAGTTTGCACAGCTAATTGATTTTTCTGTTTACTGTTCGCACACATCCTGCTCTCTCACCCAGATCCCGATACCCACAATGCGAGCCCACCTTCCCACTTCCTCTGAAAGTCTGTCTGAAGATGGGAGTTGGGCTGCACAGTCTAGGCAGTTTCAGTCTGTCCTAGGAGCGGCAAAGGCAGGGCTGCCAGTCATGGACAGGGATTCTACTGGCCTGTGCATAGCCAGAGATGTAGTGCTTGGCCTGGGATGAAGACTTGCTGGCCTAGATACATTCAGGAATGAGGTACCCAGCTCGAGATAGCATTTCCTCTTGCCCAGGAGATGCCTGGAGCAGGCTATCCAGACAGGGATGTGTCTCTCCCAGCCCAATGAATACAGGCAGGACTGGCCAAGAATGGTGCCTCCGATAGGTATCAAGGGCTGGAGAGCAATGACACCTTCAAATGTGGGAGTGGTGTACGCCTTGTGCCAGATCTGCAAAGGTGCCCTGTCAAGAACAGTTTCTGCCTATACAGGAGATGGCTGTAGGCTGGCACCTCCTAGGGACGATGTATTTCACTGGCCCCAAGAGAAAACATGTGTACCCCCGTATGTGAGGCAGTGTGCACTTGACACCACAGCCACAAGATAAATAATGTATACTGCATTGAAACAGATGAGAGAAAGAACTGTTTAAAAGGGATATATGATTAGGTTTTATTGTCATGACAGGAGTCCAGAACGAAGGCTGCAGAGTGGAGTGGGGTGGGGGTGGGGAGGAGTAGAATACCAATGAAATAATTTTTCCTTTACTTTTCAAAGAGAAGAGCTAACTGAAGGGGAGGGGTGGACAGGGAGAAAAGTGCAACAATGAATGAATGGAAAGCCAAAGTCTCTGTAAACTTTCATTAAAATGAATAATAATTATTATAATAAAAGAATGAGAATTCCACCTCAGGAGAACTGACAGCCACACAGGAGGAAGCCCTGGTGGCCACCTGGATTTACCCATCCTGGCAGTCAGCCACCAGCTGGTGTGGGCCTGTAGACCGCGGTTCCTGCCCTGTACAGCAAGCTGCTGGCAAAAGGTTCAAAATGCCTGTGCTAGTTCAGGTCTGTTCACAGTTCGCTGCTCTGCCTCCTTATTTGATATTTTTATTACTTCATCTTTTATTTAGTATGAACCCGCTCTTTCTCATTCATTTTGAAGTTTAAAGTGCCAACATTATCATCTTCTTTGTTTTGTTCTCCAGCGTCTTTGTTGTAGAGGGTCTGTTTTGTCCTCCGCTGAGTCTACCAACTTGCTGGAAATCCAATGACATTTTTAGGATCAAAGTTTCTTTGCATTTTATCAATGGTGTTTATAAATAGGAGAATGTTAATGGTTGAAACAGAATATCTAAGAATTAGAAATAATGCTTCTGACATAGTCGAATATTAAATCTCAGCATTGGAAACATCTAAGTTGCCATCTGAAGCAATTCTCCAGGCAATGTGCAGATCACATGGAGATCTGAATCTTGATCAGGTCACATCCAGGCCTCGCACACCATTGGTGTTGTGTGAAGCCATTCCTTATCCCTTCAAGACTTCCAAGGATGGGCAGACCCTCCCCTGTGGGCTAGCCAAATTATCAGAGCACTTTTCCACCTCACAAGCTGAACTCTAACTCCCTGAAAACTCTGTCAGTGGTCTCAGTTCAATTATCCTAGCCACTGCCCATGGATGCTGAAAAATAACAGAGTTCCATAAGCCAGCAAACACAAGGACCTGTTGCCCGAGACTTGGCTCTTACTCCTGGCCGCTCAGGTGTTAGAGAACAGGGCTGTTTCCTACGGTTGTTTTGGCTGCAATCTTTATAGATGCAGTTGGCCAGGCCTTCCTTCTGTGTCACTGCCAAGTGAGTTCAAATTAATCAATATTTTAGTTAGTAAAAATGCCAAAAGCTCATTGCTATTGAATTAGAACTGATTCAGCTGATCTTTCAATGGTAGTCTAACACAGGCCACCCAAAGGCCTACAGACTCCCCACACCTTCTTTTCTTCAGGTTGAAGGTTAGGAATGCTTTCAATTGCTCCTTATCTGAATCTCCTCCCTTCTGGTCCCCTTTCTCTGGAAGTCCTCCAGCTCCTACCCACCTTCAGATGTTGAGCTCAGAGCGGAAGGTCAGGACAGCAAAAATCTCTCTAGACAGCATCTAGGCTGTGCAGACAAGCCACACTCATACATTCTTCTTCTTCAGCAGCACACTCTCCCTGTCCATCCATTTGGGCATTTATTGTACCCCATATGAACAGAAGTGTTCTTCAGTGCTGACTTCTGCTTATCAATCTCTGTCATTGGGTCACTTAGAGAAGTATCCATTGGGAGAACAGTAATGACATTGCCACACATGCTTTCTCATGTAGATCCAGAAGCTTCGGTCTGACAAAGATCAAGCAGAGTGAATGATATGTGATGTGAGGGGTCGGGAAAGCTGTGTAGACTGGGACACTAGGGAACTCTGGTGTCCTAGTGGTTAAGGAGTCGCGCTGCCAATCCAAAGGCAAGGTGGTTTGAATCTTCTAGCTGCTCCATGAGAGAAACAGGGATGAGGTCCTCCTATGTGATTTACAGCCTCTTAAACCCACTGGGTCAGTTATGAGTCAGTTCTGACTTGACAGCAATGGATAGGTGGTGGTGGAGTTTGGACCCAAGGTTTTCTGTTTCTGCTGAGGCCACAATCCCACAGAAGCTCCCAGTGCATCAGCTACTCCAGCAGCTAGGCTTCATTCCCCAAGCGGGCCTCAGTCCCCCATGGTCAGAGCATGTGCAGCAGCCATCAGGTTACCTTCTCCTCTTCTCTTCAGCTTCTTCTCCTCTAAGTCCTCCCTACTCTCCAGTTAGAAAACAATTTTCACACTACAGTGTGGAGGTGGCCATTGGACTGGAATGTAAACCCCAAAGGGGCAGCTGTGGACTCTGGAAGTGGGGGTGTTGTGCCACAACATACAAAGAAGGGAGTTGTTTGCACTGAGAATGGGGGGGGGGAGATCCTACCCAACTGTGCAAATCACCGTGATTAATCATTATTTTAACCCTGTAAAATGTTGAAAGTTATGTACCATTGAGGCAGAATTGACTCATGGCTGACCCTCTAACAGGTTTTCATAGACAGTAAATCACATAGAAGGAGACTGCCCATCTTTCACTGAGCAAGTGATGGATTTGAACCATGTGCCTTTGGGTAGGGGTAGCACAACTCCTGTCTTGTGAGGTTACAGGAAAGTTTAAATAAACAACTGTGCTCAGGGCTTTGAACAGTCCCTGGTGTGAGACTAGCCTTTGGGGCCAGCTACACAGTGAGGACGGTGCTCAACCTTGCTTTTTACACTGTAAATTCAGGGAAAGGGTGTCTGAATGTCCGATGACACTCCCCAGTTCAGGCTGAAGACTAAAACTTAAAAAAAAACTCCACCAAATCCATCACTATTGAGCCGATCCCAACTCCTGGTGACCCCATGTGTATCAGGGGAGCGCTTACAGGGTTTCAATGACCAGTTCCCCAGACGCAGATCACCAGACCTTCCTTCCAAGATGCCTGCAGATGAAGCTAACGGTCCTCTCGGAAGACCTTTTTATTTCTCAACTCTCCAGTGTGAAGGTCCAAGGCAGTGTTCCATGTGGTTTTCTTTTGTCTTTAAAGTTCATTTTCGTCTCTTGAAATGATTTAGTTGAGCTTTGAAAGAATAATAGAATACTCATTTGGCTGAATATTTCAATATAAAGAGGGATAATTTTTTAAAGTGTAAGTGTCATCTTTCATGTTTTTATTTTGTAAGATCAAAGTTAATCCAACATAATTTAATAAGTCAAAGTATGTTTCTCCTAATTTTATGCCTCTAGGCACTCACCAGGAGCCTTCATAGTATAATAGTTAAAGTACTTATTTGCTAACTAAAAGTTTGGCACTTCAAATCTACAAGCTGCTTCACGGATAAAAAGGCATGGGAGTTTGGCCCATAAAGATGTACAACGTTGGAAACCCCACAGCACAGTGTTCTCTGTCCTATAGGGCTTCTGTGCATCAAAGGGGACATGACAGCAAGGGAGGTACCCTTCAAACTGTGTATTGTTTTTTTTTACTCATTCCTCTGTCATTCATACAATCAGCCAGCTTGGTTCTCAACGGCTTATGAGAGATGAGTGGAAAGTCAGAAATATATGAGGAATTCCTACTTTGCAAATTATCAACCAAAGGCTGTTAGAGAACTAGAATAGTGAACTAGAATAGAACTTAGAGAATACTGGGGACAGAAGAAAAGAGTCTTCCATGGGAGAGCGGGGCAGGGAGGGCAAAGACATCTCTGAGCGCAGAGCCCCGAGAGAGGCCAGAACCTGTTCCTGAGCGGAGTGGGAAGGGACTTTTAAGACCCCAGAGAAAGAAGATGGAGAGATCTCAGAGCTAAAGCTGCAGGCCTTGAGTATAAAAGATGTGTACTGCTTGGCGGTCAAGTGACTGATGACTCAGCCTTGCCCCTCTCCCTGGCCTACATAAGACCCCCAAATTGTGGCACAACCATGCATTTGGGACACTTCAGGAAATCATGTAGCTTAATATGTAGTCAGCAATGTGCTCCAATCAACAAATGGTTGCGAAGATGGCACAGGAGTGGGTAACACTTCATTCTGTTGCACTTGGAGTTAACTTGATGACAACTCATAAACTCATTTGTTCTGTAGGAAACATACATCCTTATTTTCTGCAAACCTGCTTTGTTTCAAATCTGACACTGTTTCCTAAGGACTGGCAGGGAGCCAGAATATTACCAACATTTTAATAATATTTTCCATAAACATGTGCACACATGCAAGTGAGATACTATTTACATATCACTTGATAAATTGCTTTTTATCTTAATGATTATCTTGGAGATGTTTCTGTGGCACTAGAAACATATCTATAATTTTTTGTAGCTACTGAAAGTCTTTAATATGGATTTGGTTTAACTATTTCAAGTTCTCAAGGAATTTAGTCAATCACGTCAAGGTCAGCTAGATGGTGAGCAATAGGACCCAGAGGTGGAGCCGGGCAATCCTTTGCAAGCAGATAGTTTTCACACTGGACTTCTGAGCCAGCCCTTTCCCTAGGGCCCACACCTGTCTCTCTACATCCTGTCAGTGAGTTTAGGCCTTTGTACTGATTCTTTAAAAACAGGAGGGGTCCAGGAGCACTGCAGCTTCCTGATGCAGCTCATCCACTTGGCACAGGAGCTGAGGTTGAAATAGCACATCCTCCTAACTTCCTGGCTCTGCAGTTTTTTTTTTTTTTGGTTGTTGTTTTTGTGATTAATGTCCAGTGCAAAGGTGAGTAATGTAGCAATTCACTGTAGTAATTTGAGTTATGAGGAATATATGGACTCCTTCGCTCAGCATCCCTTCTTCCAACTCCTTGTCACATGAAAAGAATCATTGCATTAGGGAATATAATGGCATCAGCCCTGTGACAGAGCAGATACACAACTCATGTGCCCCAAGTATCTGTACTCTGCTGGTCTAAAAGATGACTCTCAGAGATCTTTTTTGTTGGATTGCGGGATGACTGGAGACAAAGCAGGCACTTCCAGTATGTGTTTCTAGTCTCTCATTCTTGGCAGTGATACACACACAAATGATGGGTCATTTGACAAATAACTCACGGTTGCATCTTATTTGGCATCTCACTTTTACACTGTAAAATGACCACTGTATGAGGCCCCGGGTTCGTTCCCCGGCATCTCCACCACCAAAAAAAAAAAAAAAAAAAAAAAAAAGGACCTTTTGAGAGAGCTCTACTGGCTTGGTGGATAAGGATTTGTGCTTCCAATCCAAAGGCACATGGTTTGAATCCACCAACCATCTCCTCCCCTATGAACCCGCTAAAGAGTCAGCTATAAGTTGGTTTCAACTAGTTGGCCCACAACAACAAAGTTCCTGCAAGAATCACAGGAAGAGAGCACAGGAAGGAACCTGATTTTCTTATCCAAAATGTTAGCTAATCCTCCTGTCTCAATGGATCCAGGACAACATGACTACTGTTACCTTAGGAGAGAACAAGAAAAGAAGCAAATGGAACAGCAAGTGTTGGCTTTGGGAAGTGACTTCTAGGGTGGAAAGCCATTGAGACTTGGAGCAGAAGATTCCCAGCTCTTCACCTTTGCAAATAAATGATGGCATACACAAGACTTGGGGGTTTCCAGTACTACATCATAAATGAAGGAAGTGCTTTAAATTTCCATGTCCTGCCTGAATGACAGGGAGCTAGGTCTCCATGAGTGTTGATATTAGTGGAACCATATCTGAACTTGTTGGCTGGCCGGGTCTAAGACTTTGGTGCATTCCTTTTTTATTTGTTCAAGGCATTAACAGTATTGACTTGCACAAGGATGGGGTTAGACAGAATTGCAAGTTTCTTGAAGGCATTCTTTGTTGGTGGCAGAGGTGTGGGAAGGTAAAGGAGGACATGAAGTAGCTCAGCTCATTTGTTTTCCTTCTATTTTGACAAAACTCCCTATATCCTAGTGCACTGTGAGTGTATGTACGTCCCTCTGTATGTGAGCCAGTTTCATGGGATTTTCTACCGCAAATTTCTGCTGTTCCTTTGAACTCATCAAACCCTGCTTGGTGATGGTGGCAATGATCACTGATAAGCTAAGATAGGAAGGAGCCCACATTTGAGCTCCCTCCACCATTCCCTCTTTCTGTTTGTTCCGGTTCCAGGGCTGCTATGTAAATGGACTCAACGTGTTGGATCCTAAACCCAGATTACTATTACTAGAAATGTAGAACACTTTTATCCAGTTCCAGGTAGCAGCAACGGCAGCATCTTAGTTGTTTAGTGCTACTATGACACACACAGTGATGACAGCAATAGGCTCAAGTATATCAGAGACGAAGAGGCCGGCACAACAAAGGGTTGAGGTCTGTTGTTCCTAGGGTCACTATGAGTTGTACTTGACATGACAACACCTAACAGCAAAAACAATTATGATAGAAACCAAATAAATAAACCAAAGCAAATAACTTTAACCAAAGGACATTTATTATCTCACAGGTTAGAAGCCTAAAAGTCCAAATCAGGTGCCAGCTATAATCATGCTTTGTGAAAGACACAATTCAATTTATGATAAGTAGCAAGTATTATTTTCATCAAGTGTCTATTCCATTTCAGAACACTTGTATTTTGGAAAGGCACTTTGTGGGACGTCTTCTGTTCCATGCACCATACCATGAGCCATGTTGAGGCTGACTCCATCCAGCGGGCATCTGATTGCGAATTCAACTCAACATACACATTGAATACCTTTATGTTGGCAGCAAAGTGGGAAAAGCCATAGGGGATACAAAATAAGTAGAAAGCTCAGTCTCTATCTTCAAAAAGCCAGCTGTGCTATTGGGATCAACATGGAGAAACAACAAGAGACCAACATGAGAGAGAATCTATTTATTCACCAGAATGTGTTGTTCTGACATCAAATGCACTGACTCCAGAAAGGCACTCCTTGTGAGGGTTGGGGTTGTCAGAACAGCAAGGCTTCTTAGAGAATCCAGGGGCAGGCGTGGGGCTTTGAAGGGCTGGCAATGTTTGAATATGTAGCAGGAACACTTGCAAAATTTTTCTTGTTATCTTAGAGTTTCTGCCAAAGTCTCAAAGTTGAAAACAACCTTCTCAAATTGCTCCTACAGTCTAAAGGGCTCCCCAAGGAGCTGAGAGCCTAGGCAGAGATTGTACAGAGATGAGTAGAATATCCCATGATAAGACACCACTTCTGTGGTCTGCTCTCTCTCCCACCATCAAAAATTTACAAGTCAGAATATCACAGACACGAGAGGATCTTATTGCTGGGACCTTCTGAAGCTGTCTGCCCAGTGGAATTGGTGAGACATCTCTTCTTTTCTGTATGGAAGAGGGAGGCATGCTTCCTCCCTTCCTGAAGAGACCCATTGTTTCCTTCCTCAGTGAAGAGATGCATTACAGAGATTGGAAATGCCCCTGAGGAGAAATTCTGTAGCCCATTCTTGAAACTGATGCTTGCTGAAAGCTGAAGGCCAGCTTTGGCCATACATGCCCCACAATATGGTGAGAGAGTTCTTGAGTGACTATGACGTGAGTCTTGATAATGGGAAGCATTTGTGAACATAAAGGCTAATATATACTACTTCCTGGGGAAATCTGAGGACAAGAACATGGTGGCTCTGCTGTTAGCAATTGTGAGGTTGTATGTATTTTACCCAATTGGCCTTGGTCAATGTCTTTTGCACCAAGTAGATGCTGTAGAACTTAAGTGTCCTTGATTAGGAGCTTTGGTGCCATTGTTGTTGTTGTTGTTATATCCTGTTGAGTTGCCTGAGACTCATAGCGACCCTGCGTACAACAGCTCTAAACCCTGCTCTATCCTGTGCCAGTGTTATTGTCTCCAACACACCTACCCTCATTACCCCAGTCAGTGAATCAACGCATCTCATTGAGGGTCTTCCTCTCCTGCACTGTCTCTCCACCCTCCCAAGCATGACGTCCCTCTCCAAGGACTGGTCCTTCCTTTATGACATGCCCAAAGTATGTCAGATGAAGTTTCAGAATCCTTGTCTCCAAGGAACAGCCTGGTCTCACCCTCTCTAAGATGAACCTGTTTGTTCTCCTAGCTGTACATGGCATATTCAATACTCTGCTCCAGCACCATAGCTCAAAGGCATCAATTCTCCTGTTATCCCTCATCATTGTCCAGTTTTCTGATGTATAGCAAGTAATTGCAAAAACTATGGCCTGGATCAAGTGCATCTTAGTTTCCAGACTGACATCATTGCTCTTTAGTACTTTGGAGAGGTCTCTGACAGCAGACTTTCCCAATGTAATTCGTCTTTTAATTTCCTGGCTGCTGGTACCAAGAGTGTTGATTGTGGAGCCAAGCAGACTTGCTGCTATAGTGTGTTGTCTTTGTGTTGCTCTTTTCAGCAAGGGAGCTCTGGTGGATTGGTGATAAGAAGCTGCACTGCAATCCCAAAAGCATTCAGTTCGAATCCATGAGCTGCTCCATGGGAGAAGGATGGGTAGTCTCCTCTAGTGCTTTTTACTGTCTCAAAAAACCTGCTGGAGGGTCAGCTATGATTAAATTCTCATGTGATGGCCACAACAACAACAACAACAACAACAACTGTTTACCGAAAGGTCAGCAGTTTGAAGACAGTATGGGAGAATTCATGGAAGAAAGTCAATAGTATCTTTACACAGAGATTTATACTACCAGAAACCCTATGGGTCACCAAAAGTCAGGACTGACTTCATGATGTGGACTGAGGAGCTATCTTAAAGACTGGATGAAGAATGCGGCATGTTGGGTGCAGTCCTGGAAGGGGATGGAAGTGGATAGATGGGGAAGGTGGGGAGGAGAGGGTGTTGGTAGGTAGTCAGATGGAGTTCATCCCTTGAATCTGTGGAGCTTGGAGGTGCCCTGGAATAGCCTCAGTGACTCATATATGTTGTCCCATGATGGGATTCTGGTCAAATTGAGAGTGTACCTCATCAAGGAGGGAGAAGTTATGTAAGAACGTGTCCCTACTTTTATGCCTGTGGTCTTCAGGAAAGGAGTTGATCAGCTAGGGAGACTTGGGGCAGTACTGGAGGAAAGGAAAGCCTTTTACTTGCACAAGAGCTAGACTTTGACTTCTGTTTGGCAAGTCTTTCCAATTCCTGAAAGCTGAGTTTAAATGATTCCCAGTGGAGGGTCTCACAGCCAAGAGTGCCTCGAACGGCACGGGGGCTGTTTTAAGCACTGTCCAGAGCCGTGGGAAGGGGATCTCACAGAGGAGTCTGTGAAATATTTCTTCTGGGGCCCTATAAGGGCCAGTTAGACCAGTGATAGTGAGTTGGACCACCAGCGAGGGGAGTGCAAGAGAAAGGAAAGACAGACAGTAATGCGGTTGCTGAAAGGATTTTGAGACTCTCAAAGACTCTACCTGGTCAGGTGAGGAGAGGCAGGTGAATGAAAGACTTCCAAGCACATCTTGTGAAAGGCTGGAGGTGACACCTCAGCACTTCTTGGAGGAAAAGCAGCAGAAGAAGTTGAAACAAACAAACAACAAAACAAAGCAAACAAACAAGGAACATTTCATTCCCCAAGCATGTTTCCTGGGAAGGTGCTCACTCTATGTAAAACAACATCCCCTTCTTTTCTTTTTTTTTTTTTCCCCCTTTTTTTCTGAGACTCTCTGGAAGTCATCTAATTTCCCCACCCCTCACATGTTTTAATGTTTTGCTGGGTTTGAGAGTCTGCTTTCTTGTATTTCTCCATTAGCTGTTTGGAAGCAGACATGTAGCTGGGAGGCAGCCATTCTCCACCATCCTGCTCAGCACAGGGGTGCAGGGCAGGAACGTGTGTTAGTCTGAAGGACTTGTTTCAACTTGGACCCACAGATGGCAGCTTAACATGATATTTATACAACAAATGAGGAATAAAGAATGGAGGAAGGGTTTTTGTTTCCAGGACAAAAAAGGTTCCCTCAAGATTAAATTCCCATAGGGTATGAATTATGGTCTCCCAGTCAGCTACCAGCTGCTGCCTCATTTATACACTGCCCTCTGTCTGGCTTGCACTTAACTCTGTAATAGCAAGAAAAACTGACTTACAGCTCTTATCACTCCAAACAGAAGCTCAGCACCTACCCCTAATCATTAACTCCCCTATCCTCCCCTCCCCAGCCATGGATTTATTAATGGGAACCGTGAATAAATGTTATTCTCTATATGCTTGCCTATTGTAGATAGTTCATTTAAGTGGGACCACACACTGTTTTTCTATTTGGTTTGATTTTTGTGTCTGACTTATTTCACTTGATGTATTATTTTCAAGGCTCATCCGTATGACAGCACACATCAGAACTTCATTTCTCTTTATGTCTGATAATATTCTACTGAAAAGCTGTGCTACAGTGAATTCTGTAAGATGGCCCTGGTTAGTATTGGCTTCCAAAACACTGTAAGGGGCACTCTGGTTTCATTTCCTCTCCTTCAGACTTATTTGTTCTTTAGGCAGTCCATGAGATACTCAGTACTCGTTTAGAAGCAAGGATAATGAAACTGTATCTCACATACTTTGGACATGTTGTCAGGTGGGACCAGTCCTTGGAAAAAGACATCATGTTGGGATAGATAGCGGGTCAGATAAAGAGAGGAAACCCCTCAACAAGATGGCCTGACACAGGGACTGTAACAAAGGACTCTTGTGCATCAGATGGTGCAGGATAAGGTAGGATTCAGACCTGTTGTTCAAAGCGTTGCTATGAATCAACAGTCTGCTCAATCATACCTAACAACAACAATGACAACAACAAGTTATGGCTTTTGTAATTTTCACCAAATGGCTAAATTGTTGTTGTTGTTGTTATGTGCCATCGAGTCACCTGCAACTCACAGCAACCCTATGTACAAAGCTCTGAACCCTGTCTTATTCTGAGCCAATCTCACTGACTCTGACACATCTAATCCCATTGCCCCAGATGGATGTCAATCCATCTGATCCAGGGTCATCTTCTCCCTCTACCATTCCAAGTGTGATATCCTTCTCTAAGGACTGGCCCCTCCTAGTCATGTGCCCAAAGTATGAAAGATGGAGCTTTTAAATCTTTGCCTCCAGTGAACAATTTGGTTTCACTCTCTCCTAGACAAATCTGTTTGTTCTTTTGATAGTCCATGGTATGAGCAATATTCTTGTCCCATGTCACAACTCAAAGACATCGATTCCTCTTCTGTCTCCTAGACAAAACTGTTCGTTTGACAGTCCATGGTATGTACAATACTCTTGTTCCATGCCATAACTCAAAGGCATTGATTCTTCTTCTGTCATCCTTAGTCATTGCCCAGCTCTCTGATTCATAACAAGTAATGGCAAAGACCATAGCCTAGATCAGGCACACCTTAGTCTCTAGACTGATATCCTTGCTCTTTAGCACCTCCAATTTCCCCAATGCAATTTGCCTTTTGATTTTCTGATGCAAATGTGCAAATGTGAAATGCTTGTGGCTCACCAAGAGGGAGATTTGCTAATAATGTAAGTGAGATAAATGGTACCGGGTGAATTAGGTATTGTTGTTATGTGCCCTCAAGTCACTTGCAACTCACAGCGACCCTATGTACAACAGCTCTGAACCCAGCTCTATCTTGAGCCAACCTCACTGTCTCTGGCACACCTACCTCCATTACCATAGTCACTTAGCCATTCAGGGTCTTCCTCTCTTGCATCTGTTCCTCCTCCCTCCCAAGCATGATATCCCTTTCCAAGGATTCATCACTCCTTGAAACATGCCCAAAGTATGTCTGCCAGAGCTTCAAAATCCTTGTCTCCAATAAATATCCTAGTGTCACCCTCTCCACGATGGACTTGTTTGTTCTTCTAGCATTACATGGTGTGTTCAATACTCTTCTCCAGCACCACAGCACAAAGGCGTCACTTTTTCTATCCTTCTCTGACATTGTAAGGTATATAGAATGCTAAATGTAGGGGTTGTGTTGTTTAGTTTTCCCATTCTGTTAGGTTTGAAATGTTATTAGGATGGGCCAGTCCTTGCAAAAGGATACCATGCTTGGAAAAGTGGAAGGTCAGTGAAGGAAGAGAAGACTGTCAAGGAGATGGATTGACACAGTGACTGTGATGGTGTCTTGAGTGTGTCAGAGATGGTCAGGATGGCACTCAGTAGGGCAGGATTCAAATGCATGGTTCATAAAGTTCTTAAGAGTCATAATCAACTTGACGGCACTTAACAACAGCAACAGGCCACTAGAGCCCCCCGGTTCAACATCATAGCAGCAGGTAGGTCTCCACTGACTGACAGGTCCGCACTTGAGAGCTGTTAGCCGGTACGTCACACGGAAGGTGTGCATCTGCTGCTGGACCAGCACTACCCACTCCACCTTGGGCTGTTTACCAAATGAAGATTGTACTCTTTATCTTGAGTGAAGCTTGCTTGATATAGAGCAGGTGATAAATGCGTATTTGCTGAACTGTAATAAATTCTGCCTTCCCCAGACTTTTCTTTTTGATCTTTTGAAAGAATTTTTCTTCAATATTTCGTGTTGCCTTTCTTCAATTTTTTTTTAAATATATCGAGAGTGCTTTGGATGCTGTAAGTCCAACCCAAGCAAAAAGGTGGGGCCTGTGTCTTCAGATTTCATTGCCTTCTCAAAGCAAGCTTTCTGTTTCCAGTTTAGCATTACAGCTTCAGGTAGAAAAACTGTGCTATGATGTGCGATGAAAAACTCTTTTCATTGTCTTAAAAATAATTTTGTATTTTCTTTTCCCTCTCCTCAACAAAACCCTCACCTGCTCACTGCAAAATGATTTTTGAAAAACAAACATAAAAGCAAAAGACAAACTCCGAGAAAATAGAAAATCATTTCTAATTCTGTAACTAAGTGTTAACTTTATATTGATGTCCTATCTCTGCACAAAAGAAATATACTGGTATACAATCTATCTTGGAATCTCATTTTTCTTAACAATTCAAGATCAGTTTCACCACATTTTTAAAAAAAAACCACCTTATTTGTAATAGAGGGAGCTCTGGTGGCCTAGTGGAAAGAAGCTGCACTACAATCCCAATTCAAATCCATCAGCTTTTACTCGGGAGAAGGATGGGTAATCTTGTCCTGTGGGCTTAACTGCCTCTGAACACATTGGAAGGTCAGCTCTGGGACGGTTCTCACACAATGGCACACAACAACAACAACATTTGTAATAGTGTACTTGCTTTTTAGGAACTTTCTTATTATTCACAAAGATTATGTTACTCTTGGATGAGAAAGGAATCTCCATCCTCAATTTGGAAGACAAATATGTGTGTCTAAAACTTCTTGAGTCTGGAGTCTTGGGTCTGGAGTATCTCCCAGGGGAAGTGATTTGATCATTAGTGCTAAAAAGAGCAAAAAACAGAATGAAAAAGAATATCCCTTTTTTCCATTTTAAAGTTTGTTTTATTTAAAAATTTATTCTTGTATGTTCTTAGACATGTGCAAATGGTGGAGCTAATATAAAACCATAATGATTAGCTTTCCATTGCCTCCACTATCACTGCCTACCCTCATCGCTACCATCATCATTACCTTCGTCAAAACCTTTCTCATCGTCACCACCATAATCATCACCACCACAAGAATTTTTCATCTCCACCACCATCATCATCACTACTATAATCACTATTGTTTTCATCTCTATCATATCAAGTAGTTTCAAAACACAGGGGTTCCTCACATAGCTGAGGTCTGGGTTTTCACATTTCACCTTCCTAACACACACACACACACACACACACACACACATTATAATTGACATTTTTTATTGCTTTTATATCATTTATAAACACTTTGTTTTATAACTAATTTCAACCGATCAATGTCCTTTATCACATCTCTTCGAATTGTGCCTGCCTATCCCTAGCATCCATCACTAGCCTGCCATCACTTGCATCCGTCCATTCTGCTGCCCGAGCATTCCTCTCTTCCTGTACACCCATCTCTGCTCCCTTTCTGCCTCCCCATCTGATCAGTTATGTGTTTTCTTTCACTCTTCTCATCTGCTTTTCTTCTTTCTTCTTGCTTGTCTTATTGCTTCTCCTCATTCTCTTCTCCCGCTTCCTCCTCTTTCTTCACCTTTGCCATTTTTTCATCATTCCTATTTCAACTTCAATTATTTTGAGGTGTTAGGAGTTATAGGAACACTTAGGTGCATGCAGAAGACTAATTTGGAAACTTGGGATTCTTTTAAGACTTTCCCCTGAACTATTCAAATGTTGAGGTCTAGATTTAGTTCTCTGATGTGGAACCATGCATGACCTGAGAGATAATTCTGATATATCAGGTCCTCCTCTAGTCCCAAACTTCCAAAAATAATCCTAATATAGATAAACCAGGGAGAGTAGTTTTACTAATCTTCATTTAGTTAACAAATTCACACACCTGCTTAATTAAAGGTTAGACGTTTAGGCAGAAATTCACTTGAATCTCTCTGAATTGTGTAGCTATTTGCCATCTACATGATTTATATGATTTTTTAAAATAGGTGATACAGAGATTGCCTTGCAAACCATAACAGACAAATTGATGCACATATTTTTCTTTCAAAGTGGGCAGTGACTTTGAGAAATATGTCAGAATTGACACCACAGCACTGACCTGAGTTAAGAGCATCTGGTGTCTCCTGAGTGAAATGATGCAATAATGAGCTCTCATTCTCAGTGACATTTTACCACAAACCAATTAGCTGGAGTAATTACACCACTTCCATCACATGCTCTAAATGAAGTACATGGGTGCTGGATGGCTATGTTTACAGAATGATTTTCCCCCACATGATTAAAAATTTGAGACGTTTATTATATTTCCTTTGCTTTCTGAGTATTGCAGAATGAGGAGATTTTGCAATGAATGTTTTAATAACCACAGAGACTGGTACCGGCAAATTCACCGAACCACATACATGTGGAAAGGGTTTGTCATGGAATACTTTAAAGAGGGGCAGAAAATGCAGAGCTGAGAGAGCACAGAGTTACGACTGAAAAAAGAAAGAATCAAACTGGAAGCTAGATTGTTAAAATGTTGACTTGGGGTGTGTGTGTGTGTGTGTGTGTGTGTGTGTGTGTGTGTGTCTGTGTGTGTGTGTGTGACTATACTGATGCTGTTATGTGCTGTTGCATCAACTCCAACTCATAGTGACCCTATGTGCAACAGCTCTGACCCTGCTCTATTTTGAGCCAACCTCATTGTCTCTGACATACTTACTACTCCTATTACTCCCATAATAGGGTCTTTCTCGATTAAGCTGTCACTTCACCCTCTGAAGCATGATGCCCCTCTCCAAGGACTGGTCCCTCCTTGCAACATGCCCAAAGTATGTCAGACGGGGCTTCAGAATCCTTGCCGCCAAGGTGTAGACTGGTTTCACTCTCTCTAGGATGAACCTGTTTGTTTTCCTAGCAGCCCATGGTTTATTCAATACTCTTCTCCAGCACCATAATTCAAGGCATTGATTGTTTGTCTATCATCCTTAGTCATTGTCCATCTCTCTGATGGACAAATAATTGTGAAGACCATTGCCTGGATCAGACACCTCTTAGTCTCTAGACTGACATCATTGTCCTTTGGTACTCTGGAAAGGTCCCTGACAGTAGATATTCCTAATGAAATTTGCCTTTTGATTTCCTGGCTGCGGGTACCATGGATGTTGATTGTGGAGCCAAGCAAGCTAAAGCTGTTAACAATCTCAATCTCTTTATCATTTATCATGATGCTGCCAATTGGCCCAGTGGTGAAAATCTTTCCTTTCTTGATGTTGAGCTTCAGTCTATATTTGAAGGCTTCTGTCCTTAACCTTCCGCAGCAAATGCCTCAGGACCTCCTCAGTTTTGGCAAGCAAGGTCGTGTCATCTGCATAACACAGATTGTTGGTGAGTCTTCTTCC
>NW_006399910.1:7542442-7543940 GCF_000299155.1 Elephantulus edwardii | reverse complement strand
GTAGATAAGGTTTCTATGCTTTACTTTTCTCACCTGTAAAAGAGGTACAACAACTGTTAATAAGTTTGTTTTGATGATAAGTTAATGTAATTAAGAGTCCCTAGTAGGGTTACAGAATGCTGTTGTATATGCCCAGTTAATTATAGTTGTCGTATTTATATTTATATTAGTTTCTCACATCATTGCTGTCAAGTTGAAACTGACTCATAGTTGCTTCTCCACTGGGTTTTCTGAGGCTGTAACTCACATAGAAGGAAACTGCTCACCTGTCTTCCATGGAGCTGCAGGTAGATTTGGAACATCACAGAGGTGCCACCTTTGAATTAGCTATGCAGCTCTCTGGAGAATGCCACCATGGCTCCCTTCTAGACTTATGTCAATTTGTTGGGTATAATAAATCTTTCATTTGCATTTATTTGATTATTAGTGAATTATAAATTTATGTATATATTGATGATCAGTTTAGGTTTATTGTATTTTTGAGTCTGTGCCAAGGAACGTGGGAAATGTGGCCAACTGACTGGAAGCCATCCATATTTGTTTCCATTTTCAAAAAAGGTAGCTGTGGAACGAGAGATATCACTGCTGATGTCAGATGGATCTTGGCTGAAAGCAGAGAATACCAGAAGGATGTCTATTTGTGACTTATTAACTATGCAAAGACGTTTGATTGTGTGGATTATAACAAACTATACCCAACACTGAGATGGATGGAAATCCTAGGAAACTTAACTGTGCTTAGTGGAAACTATACTTAGACCAAGAAGCTACTGTCCAAACAGAACAAGATAATACTGCATGGTTTAAAATCAGGAAAAGTGTGTGTCAGGGTTGTATCCTTTCTCTATGTCAATTCAATCTGTATGTTGAGCAAATCATTCCAGAAGCTGAACTATATGAAGAGGAAATGTGGCATCAGGATTGGAGGAAAACTCATCAACAACCTGTGTTATGCAAATGACACAACCTTGTTTGCTTAAATTGAAGAGGACTTGTAGCAGCTGGTGCAGATTAAAAACTATAGCCTTCAATATAGATTCCATCTTAAGAAAGAGAGGGAAAAAAATCCTTACCCCTAGACCAGTAGGCAATTTTGTGATAGATGGAGAAGACTTACATTGTCAACAAATTAATTTTACTTGGATCCACAATAAATATCCATGGTATTGTTGCTGTCGTTAAGTGCTGTCAAGTTGTAGATGACTCATAGCAACCCTATGAACCAAAGTCCTCAATACTCATGTGACTTTCATCCCATCTCCAGGTTCATAGGGTTTCTGGTTGTTGTTGTTGTTGTTATGTGCCATTGAGTCTCTTGAGACTCATAGTGACCCTATGTACAAAAGCCCTAAACCCTGCTCTATTCTGTGCAAATCTCACTGTCCCCGACACATCCACACCGATTATCCCAGTGACTGAATCAATTCACCTCATAGAGGGTTTTACTCTCCTGCGCTGTTCCTCTACCCTCCCAAGCATGATGTCCCTCTCCAAGGAC
>NW_006399910.1:7538975-7542342 GCF_000299155.1 Elephantulus edwardii | reverse complement strand
ATCAGCCAATAAAAGATGTATGGACAATGGTTTCCTATGCTACCTACCATATGTAAGTAATAAAATGAGATACAATTTTGTTCTACAGTGTGTGTGGCCACCATAAATTGGAAACCAAGTTGATGGCTGCTAACAATTTCAGCTTGCTTGGCTCCACAGTCAACACTCTTGGCACCTGCAGTCAGAAAATCAAAAGACAATTTGTGCTTGGTAAATCTGCTGTCAAGGACTTTTCCAGAGTACTGAGCAATGTTGTCAGTCTGGAGACTGAAGTGTGTCTGATCCAAGCTATGGTCTTTGAAATTACTTGCTATGCATCAGAATGCAGTATAATGACTAAGAATTGTAGAAGAAGAATCAGTGCCTTTGTGTTGTGGTGCTGGAGAAGAGTATTGAACATACCTTGGACTCAAGGAGAACAAACAGGTCTATCCTGAAGAGGGTGAAACTGAGGTGCTTCTTGGATGCAAGGATTTTGAAGTTCCAGCTCACATACTTTGGGCATGTTCCCAGGAGAGACAAGTCTTTGGTGGATGAACAGGGCAAAAGTGGAAGACCTTGGATGAGATGGATTGACTCTGACTGGAGGTCACTGAGGGTAGGTGTGTTGGAGACAATGGGGGTAGGTGTTTCAGAGACAATGAAACTTCCTTAAGATAGGGCAGGTTTCAAAGCTGTTGTACACAGGGTTACTGTGAGTCACAGGTGACTCAGTGACACATAACAACAATCTACAAACTGATGAGACAACATTCAAGACAACAGACCTAAAATGCGGGGGGGGGGGTGGAATCTACCTTTAAAGAAAACTCAAAAACAAATAAGTTGGTGTATAATATCAGGATAATATGCTCTATTCACAAATGATACAAAAATCCTAATGACATGAACCAACATTGAAAAGATTTCTCATCTAGAGTGTTAGGAAGCAGATAATTTAGGTTAATTTTGCTTATACCCCTATCTTTTACGTACTGAAAAAGTTTCACTTTATAAGACACTTTTTATCCTTTAGACAAATTGAATAGATATATTTATTAGAGTGGTTTTAAGTTTACAGGAAAACTGTGCAGAAGTCAGTCAGTTCTCATGTGTCTGTTTTCCCATTCAGCACTGTTTTCTTATTATTAACATCTTGGTTCCTGTGATACACTTGTTACAATTGATGAACCCATGTTGATACAGGGGGCTCTGGTGATATATTATTCTTAACTAAACTCCATAGTTCATGTTCAATTTCCCTCTGTATTGTAAAGTGCTGTAGGTTTTGGCAAATATGTAACACCTTATGTGTCTACCACCATAATACTATAGAGAATAGTGCTGTAATCTTTGTTACTTTATAGTTTTCCCTTTTCTAGATTGTCATACAGTAGGCAGCCTAATCAGATTATGGTTTTTCTACGTCCTTCTGTAGCTCAATAGCTCATTTATTTTTGTTGCTGAATAACATTCAATTGTATGGATACATAAGTTTGTTTACACATACACTTGTTGAAGGTTATATTGTTTTTTTCCAATTTGGGGCAATTATGAGTAAGACAGCTCCAGACATTTGTGTACAGATTTTTATGAAGATGTGCATTTTCAATTCATTTGGGTAAATACCTAGGGACATAATTGCTGGGTTGTATGGTAAGGCTATGATTAGCTTTGTTGGAAATTGCTAGACTGTTTTCCAAAATGGCTGTACCACTTTGCATTCTAATTAGCAATGAATGAGAGTTTCTGTTGCTCCATATCCTTGCCAACATTTTGTGTTGTCGTTATTTTGGATTTTAGCCATTTTAATGGGCATGTAATGATATCTTATTGCTGTTTTAATATCTTATTCACTAAAAACAAGTGATGCCAAAAGCCTTTTAATATGCCTTCTATGGTGTTCATATCTTTTGCCCATTCTGTTATACTGGTTTGTTAGTTTTCTTATTGTTAAGCTTTAAGAGTTCTTTATATTTTCCTATACAAGTCCTTTGTGATAGATATGTATTTTGCAAGTATTTTCTCTCAGTTCGTAGCGGGCCTTTTCATTTTCTTAGAGGTTAGATTATCTTATCTACACTTACTACCTTGACTATGTGGATCATAAAAAATGATAACTAACATTGAGATGTATAGGAACTACAGAGTTGTGCTCATCTGAAAGTTATAGATAGATTAAAATGCAGTTGTCCAAGCAGAACAAGGGGATATTGATTGCATGATTTAAAATCAGAAAAATATGCATTAGGTTGTATCCTTTGTCCATACCTATTTGATCTGAATGCTAAGCATTCAAGAAATTTAGAAGCTCTGTGAAGAAGAATGTGGCTTTGGGATTAGCAGAAGACTCATTTACAATCTACATTATTCAGATGACACAAACTTGCTTGCAGAAAGAGAAGATTTGAAGTACTTACTGCAGAAGATCAAAGACTACAGCCCTCAATATTGATTACTTTTCACTATAAAGAAAATGAAAACCCTCATCATTGGGCCAATAGGCAAAATCATGATAGACTGAGAAAAGATTAAAGTTATCAGCGATTTAATTTTATTTAGAGTCCCAATCAACAACTTGGTACTAGTAACCAGGAGATCAAAACATGTATTGCATTAAGAGAATCTGCTGTCAAGGATATATCTAAAATTATAAGATGCAAAGATAACAGTTTAAAGACTAAGGTACACCTGTTCCAAAGCTTGATGTTTTCAATTGCTTCCTATGCATTTGAAAGTTAGAGACTAAGGAAGACTGAAGAAGAACTGATGCCATTAATATATTGTTGGTGAAGAATATTGAATATCTCATGGACTACCAAAAGAACAAACAAATATGTCTTAAGCAAAGTGCAACCAGAGTGCTCTTTAAAGACAAGGATGGAGAAACTTCATCTCATTTACTTTGGGCATAATTTTAGGAAGAATTAATCCTTAGAGATATCATGCTGGGAATGGTATAGATTGGTGTAAGAGAGAAAGACCCTCAGAGAGGTTGATGCAGTGATTCTCACAGGGACTGGAGTTTATCAGAAACCATGAAGATGGTGCAGGAGAGGACAAGCAAGGTTCAGTTTGGTTGTTCATAGTGTCTTTATGAGCCATAGCCACCTCACTGGCACCTAACAACAACAACCAGATCATTACGATCTTCTTATCATGTGAACCTATAAACATTTTTTTAGACTGTATTATTCAGGTGCAAGAGATAAAAGAAGGAAAAGAAGTAAAAAATATTTATTTGGCACTTGTGTGATAAGCAGTCTATAAGACATATTTACATATATTCTTCATCATAACTTATCCACAGTTTTGTAATTTATATATTACTATATTAATTAGAAGTGCAGAAATTGAATTGCATTCAAATTGTATTGTTGTTGTTGTT
>NW_006399910.1:7533098-7538875 GCF_000299155.1 Elephantulus edwardii | reverse complement strand
AATCCATATTGAAGGCTGCAGTCCTTGACCCTCTGCAGCAAGTGCATGAGGTCCTCCTCAGTTTCAGCAAGCAGGGTTTTGTCATCTGCATAACGCAGGTTTTTGATAGATCTTCCACCAATCCTGACTCCACACCTCTCCTCATAGATCCCAGCCTCCCGGATAATCTGTTCTGCATACAGGTTGAAAAGGTATGAAGACAGGACACATCCCTGGCATATGGCCTTCCCAATTTTGAACCATGCAGTGTTTTTTGTCTCAGTTCTGACAACTGCCTCTTGGTCCAAGTATAGGTTTTGCATTAGCATGATCAAAGTGTTATGGAATTCCCACTCTTCTCAGAGTCAGGCACAGTTTGTTATGATCCAAACAGTCAACGCCTTTGCATAATCAATGAAATACAGATAGACATTCCTCTGGTATTCCCTGCTTTCAGCTAAGATCCATCTGACATTAGCTACGATATCCCTAGTACATGACCCTTTCGAAACCCAGCCTGGATTTCTGGCAGTTCTCTGCTGATGTGCTGTTCTAGTCGTTTTTGGTTAATCTTCAGCAGAATCTTGCTTTCATGTGAAATCAATGATATTGTTCTATAATTTCCACACTCTGTTGGGTCACCCTTCTTTTGAATGGAAAAATCATAGATATCTTCCAGTCAGTTGGCCAAGTGGAGGCAAGCTATTATGAAAGTGGATGCCACTCCTGCTTCCAAGCTTGTTTTAATAGAGGAGCTCTGTCAAACACTGTCCATCATGTGTAACCATTATCACATTTGACACATCACAGTGTGAAGCTTCACAGTAACCAAAAATCACCTCTGTATGGCAAGTGTACACACCAGGCCTATATGACCTAGAAGAATTTTTGACAAAACATTCTTGTAGTTCATATAGAGTGACGTGGATTAAAGTCATCCACCTTTGGCTGATCTCTTTTGTTGTTGTTAAGTGTTGTTGAGTTGTAGGCGACTCGTATTAGCAGGCAAGAAATCCAAAGACATGTTACATTAGCGAAGTTTGCTGTCAAGCACCTTTCCAAAGTGCTAACAGGCGAGAATGTCAGTGTGGCTCATCCAAGCCATGGTCTTTTCAATTACTTGATATATATCCCAAAGTAGGAAAATTAGTAAAATAACCGAAGGGATTTTGATGCTTTGAGTTGTGGGCTGGAGAAAAGTTCTGATTATCTCATGGAATGTTAAAAGAACAAATCTGTCTTGAATGAAGTTCAACCAGGGTGCTCCTTAGAGGCAAGAATGGTGAAACTTTGTCTCACACACTTTGTACATGTTGTCAAGAGGGGAAAGTCCTTGGAAAAGGACGTCATGTTTAGAAAGGTGGAAGGTCTGTGAAAGAGAGGAAGACCTCAACGAGATGGATTGACACACAACTCTCAATGGGTTTGAGCCTCAGAGATCTTGAGGAGGGTGCAGGGTAGGGGGAGGTTCAGCTCTGTCGTTGAGGGTCACTGTCATTCAGAGGGTAGTTGGAGGCAACTCACCACCACCACCACCACAACAACAACTTTTTTAATTAGACAAAAAGTCCCATTTCCTTTTTTCCATTAGCACATTTTAACAAATTTTATTTTCTTTTTAATTCAAAGTACTATATGCCCATGGTAAAAATAGTATCATAGAAGCATTATAATGAAATTACTAATCTCTTGTCCTAGGCATTCTGATTCCCAAGCACAAGTGTTAGCATTTATACTAGTTTAGATCAGTTGGAAATGACTTATTTTAGAGTAGTAGATATTTACAGACTCTCTAGAAAATTCAGAGAATGTGCAACAGGACAATTCAACTGAGAGGAACCCTCAAACAAGCATAATGGGAGCGTTCTAGCAGAAGGTTCTTTGCAGCCTACCTTGTCCCGCAGCATCTGTGACTAAGAAACTGGAGGATAATAACACTGCTTCTGATGACTGGGCAAGGTTCTCATCTGCTGTTCATAGGTCACTATGAGCTGTGTTCAGTTTTCAGACACCTAGTGATGACAGCTCTACATCAACTGCCTTAGAAAATGATCATCTCTCCACACATGACCAGTATCTCCTTCTGAAATGCATTTTTGCCTTTCAGATTTTACAACAGTGAGTTTGCTTGACAGAAACAAAGACCTATGTAGTATCTAAGTTGAGGAAGTACTGTTTTTAATTTTCCATTCCTGTAATAGCCTCCAGGAGCTTCGGTAGTCTAGTTAGTAAGGATTTGTGCTGTCAGCCCAAAGGCAGGCAACACTAATCCATCAGCTGCTCTGTGGAAGAAAGATGGACAGTATCCTCTGATGTACGAGTTGGTTCCAATTAGAAGACAGTGAGTGAACAAGTGAGTCACAGCATCCTCCACCATCAATCTGAATATTTGCTGCACTATGGTGGCTCACATGTTGCTGTGGTGATGGAAATGACTGGGTCAGTATTTCAAATACACATGGTAGACAGACTTGAGGGAAGGTTCTAAACTAGTCCTAAACTAGGAGGTTCTAAACAGGCTCAAAGGAAAACTAGCCAATAAAAAAACCTTATGCACCATTGGACTTGCGTTCTTTGAACGTATCATCAGGAGAGATCAACTGCTCTGGGAAGACAAGGTAAAGTAGAGGTTTGATAGGGTGTGGGAGGCCCTCAGAAACATGGATTGACATTTGAACATGCTGGTGATAGTGAGGACAAAGCCAAACTGGGAAAGATTGTTTTTGTTATGTGGAAGGATATTATGAGTGGACCTGGCTCAACATAGCTTAAAAAACCCAAAAAGTGGATGGAAGCCTGTGTTGAGCAAGCTAAGCTACAGTGTCTACTATAACTATATTCTATTTCTACCTCCTTTATACTCTTTTAAAAATGTGCAAATATTTCTAAAAATATGATCAGAATAGCATAGCAAGTATGTAATTTCTTGAATATCCCTTTTGGGTAAACTTCCTGAAACCTGTTTGAAAATGTATTGATTTTTTTTCTTCCCTCAAAACATTCAGATTTTTAAATACTAGCATTAAGATCATAATTTTCTGCAAAGGTCTAAAATCATTGCTCATTTTCCAGTAAAAATGTTGGTCAGACATCTGATTTGTGTTCCCTAGTAATTGAGGTCTCTTTCCTCTTTTTTAAAAGAAATCTTGTAGGAGACTTCTTCTGGTGAACACATGCTTTTATCTTTTTCACTATTGCTCTTTGAGTGAGATTTTATAGAGCAGTTGATCTTCCATTCAATAATACATACAGATTTTGGTTTACTCTTTAAAAAAGTCCTCCCCTTGTGGAGGCCCTGCAGCATTCTGTAAACTTAGGTTATGAAACCCTTGTCTGGGATGCCAGTGTCAAAAGCTTATTCCTCGTCTGTAATCTTCTTAAAAAAATGTTATTTGAATGCACGTTTGCAAAGTAAATTGATCTTTCTTTCAGCCATTCATCACATTTTGTTCGATAACACTCGTTTCAATACACACAATGTAATCACACTTCCTCCCTGTATTTCTGATTTCCATCAGTCCATCCACACCACTCTGCCCCATCCTTCTTTAGTGACGTTGTGCTGACCATCCCACTAATATTGTTGTTGTTATGTGCTGTTGAATCAGAACCAACTCCTAGCTGACCCTCCAGCAGGTTTTCAGAGAGGAAGAGCATATGGAGAAGATGGTCTATCTTTCTCTTGCACAGCAGCTTGTGGGTTTGACCTGCCAGCTTTTGGATTGACAGTACAACTCCTTACAACTAGACCACCAGTGCTACATTCCCTTATTGGATTATGACAAGAAGCTGTGCTGCAACCCTAAAGACACACAGTTCAGGGCCACAGTCACTCTATAGGAGAAAGATGGGTAATATCCTCTCATGTGACTAACAGCCTCTGAAATCTGCTGGAGGGTCTTCTATGGGTTGGTTCCAACTTTATGGTACACAATAACAACAACAATCTCTAGGGAGACTTTGAGTCTTCTCTATCATCATGGTGTTCTAGTATTTTGTGAGAATGACACTCAAGATTACTATTTTTAATTAACCCTACCTCTAGAAATTATTGCAGAATAATGCTATTAGTCTGATCCAAACAATGGTCTTTTCAATCACTTGCTGTAGATTTGAGAGCTAGACAATAAAGACAGAAGAATTGATGCTTTTGAGCTCTTGGGTTGTGGAAGAGTACTGAACATCCCATGCACTGTCAAAATATCAAACAGGTATGTCTTGGAGAAGGTACATTCAGAGTGCTCCTTGAAGGCATAGATGATAAAACTTAATCTCACATACTTTGAGCATGCTGTTGTTGTTGTGTATTGTTGAGTCAGAACGAACTCATAGCTGACCATCCAGTCGGTTTTCATTTGCAGTTGATTGCACATTAGGAGATTGCCCATCTTTCTCCCAATAAGCAGCAGGTGGATTTGAATTACCTGCCTTTAGAATGGCACCATAACTCCTTATAACTTGGTTGCTAGGGCTCCTTTTTCTCTCTTTAGTCATCCAGCATGATTTCTCTAACCTTTAATCTTCAAATTTAAGTAATATATTGTTTTTACATTGAAATTACTAATTTCTGTGATTTTTCCATTGCAATATGACATATTTCAGGTTTTCCTATAAAATATCAGCAATGAAATATCAAATTCTGTGTTGTTTTGCATTTGAGATAGTAGTGAAAGGTCTTTGTCTGCAAAGTTTATCAGCCTGGAAACTTTGACTTTGGAGTCAGACTTTCAATTCTAGACCTGAATCTGGTCTAGCTTTTTGTTCCAGTATTGGGGGAAAAAAGTTTAAGATTATGTGGCTTATTTATTCTAGTTTTGATATTAAGTCATTTTGTGATTCTAACAAGGTTGTTGGTTTTTTTAAAAAACAATATTTTAGAAAGGTGCTCTGACATTCTGACTTATGATAACTATATATTTCAGAATAAAAATGTGATTATAAGATTTTCAGTAGCTGATCTTTGAAAGTGCATTTTGATCCCACGTACCTTGAACGTAAGCTGCATACTTGTAGTGACTTTGTTTGTCTTTATCACTGCTTTTTTCATAAGACTTAGAGTGGCATGTGATCACAGAGCATGCAATGGAGATATGCTGAGTGGCTTAATACATAGACAAGTAACTGAATGAATGAATTGACCATTTAGCCACCATTGACATGAAGTTAAATATGTGATTTCAACCTTACAACAGGCTGTTCTGTTTGAGTTTATTCTTGGCATTTGTAGATGCATAGTATTAGGCAAGGAAAGAAAAGCACATTAAATGTCATCTGGAAACGTCATTGATTAAAAAGCAGAACACCAATCATATTAACATCTGCTAGACTTCATCCTCTCTGTATGCACATCTGCAAGACACCCATTGAATAAATGTCCCAGGAATAATTCAGGCCACTGAGAAACATAAATACCTGTTCCTTGAGTTTTGTGTGGTTTTGGGTGGGGTGGGTTTTGTTGTTTTGTTTTTTTAATATATTATATTGGTTTGCTTACAAAGTTTGTATACACTGTGTTTCACACATCTTTTTTTATTCATTAAGTTTTATAACATTAATCACCATTGGACTATGACCATCATAACCCTGTCTTTTCAGGTTCATACCAGATCTTTCCCTTTTCCCTTACTCTCTCCCTCTACCCACCAAATTGTGAAAATCTGATTTTGCCTCATACCCATTCTTACCCCTTCTTCTTCCCTTGGATCTTCATACGTATTTTACTAGTAGTTATCCTTCTATTTTTACAATAATGGTCTTATGGAGTATTTTGTTCTTTTGTTTTGTTTGTTTGTTTGTTT
>NW_006399910.1:7530003-7532998 GCF_000299155.1 Elephantulus edwardii | reverse complement strand
CTTGGTGAGCACGTCCAGGGCAGCATCTGTTAACTGAAATATGTCAATTGGTATACCATCTATTCCTGGAGCCTTATTTTTTGCCATGTCCTTCAAAGCAGCCTGAACTTCTTTCATCATTCAAATTGTATTAGAATCCCAATTTCCTTTTAGTGTCTTCTTTTGGGGCCATAGAATATTTCTTTCTCTGAGTTCTTTAAGATTGTTGGGGCTAAAGTCGTATTTTTAAATTCTTGCTCCCTGTGTTCATAGTATTTCTCTTTGACATATTTAATTTGACTAAAATGATTACATTAACTCCTGCATTTTGTTTGGTGATATACCTCAGACAACAGCCTCTAGAACAAAAGGGTTGATGATGCTGACATCCTAAACATGTTAATGCAGCTTTTAATACTTTCTAAGTCAATGAAGCAAACAAAGAGGAGGTCCAGGAATCTACAGAGTCGTGAATCTGGTCTGATAATAAAAATGTGATAAATTCATGGATTTCCTTTTTCTAATTTCAGTTGAGTTTAGCACAGATGATTTCTATAATTAGTAAAGAATTTCCAAGATGTTTGTTTATCCATTAATAGAGAGACATATTGTAACTCTGGCAATGACATATGAAGATCAAAATGACATTAGTTATTTACTCAACTTACTAAAATGCATGTACACACAGAGAGATCTCAGAACTTTGTTCGGGGCTTTAATTTTCATTGTTCAATAACCCCTTAGGATTTTCTAATTTGAGTCATGTCTTTGATTATTTACTAGAAACCCCAAGGTCTATGACAGAGAGTTACTTGGCATTTTGCTTTAATGTTGACTTGAATTGCAGAGTTGGTGAGAAAGCCAATTGTGAAGTAAATTTTGTAAATAGTAGGTGAAGACAAACAGCAGCCTGGCATTTGTGTCATAAGTTTTCTGGGTTGTTTTGTATGCTCTGTCTCATTATATAAAAAAATAACAGAACAAGTTACATTCTATGCTGTTGTTTGGTACTACCAAGTCAAGTACAACTCACAATGACCCTATGAATGACAGATCTGCACTATCCTTACTATAATTGATATGCTCAAACCCATTGTTATAGGTACTATATCAATTTGTCCTGTGGAAGATCTTTCTCTGGTTCTATGACCCTCCATCTTTCCTGTCATAATGTCATTTTCCAAAGACTGGATCCTCCTCACAACATGCCAAAACTATATAAGATGAAGGTTCTCCTTTCTTGCCTCTAAGGAGCACACTGGTTGCACTTCTTCCAAGCCAGACTTGTTTGTTCTTTTGACAATCTGTGAAATATTCAGTAATCATTTCCAATACCACATTTCAAAGGCATTGATACTTCTTCCACCCTTATTCATTGTCCATCTTTCAGGTGCACAGGAAGCAACTGAAAATACCATGGTTTGTATTAGGTGAACCTTAGTCTTTAAAGTGACATCATTATTCTTTAGAACTTTAGAAAATTCATTGATCGTAGATTTTCCCAAAGCAACATGTCTTTTGATTTAAAAAAAAATATTTTTATTTATTTTCTTTTAATAGTACCTTTACAGTATGTTTCATTCATATACAGTCTTTTGATTTTTTTTTTTTTTGGCTTCTGTTATCATGGGTTTTGGTTGTGGATCCAAGTGAAACAATATCCTTAACAACTTCAGTCTTTTCTCTTTAATCTTGTTGCCTAGTAGTTCAACAATTCTCAATTACTGCAAAAGTTGGATATACTATACTGTGCTATGCTATGCTATATATGAATTGCATTGGAAAAACCTGCTGCCATGGACCTCTCCAGAGCCCTGTAGAGCAACGACGTCAGTCTAGATACAAAGGTGCACCTAATCCAGGCCAAGGTTTTCTCAATTACTTGTTATGCTTCAGAAAGTTGGACAATGACTAAGGATTATAGAAGAAGAATAGAGGCCTTCAAGTTGTGGTGCTGGAGAAGAGTCTTGAACATACCATGGACTGCCAAGAAGACAAATAGGTCTGTCATGGAGAGGGTGAAACCAAGTTTGTCTTTGAAGGCTTGAATTTTGAAGCTCTGCCTCACTTACTTTGGGCACATGGCCAGGAGAGATCGATCCTTGGAAAAGGACATCATGCTCAGAAAGGTGGACAGACAGTGCAGGAGAGGAAGATTCCAGATGAGATGGATTGATACAGTAACTGGGGTGATGGGGGTTGGTGTGTCAGAATTAGTGTAACTGGTTCATGACAGGGAAGGGTTCAGAGCTGCCCCTACATAAGGTCGCTATGCATCGTAGGTGACTCAACCAACAACATTCTATGACAGGTTTGGAAGCAGGAGTGACATCCACTTTTTAAATAACTTGCCTCTGGAAACTATGAACTTGGATAAATGTCAATAGTTGTAGAGGAGCTTCAGACCTTTTGTTCTTAGGGTCATTATTGAGACGTGCTCAACTCATAGGCAATCAACAACAACATCATCATCAACAACAATAACATACTATATGCTGTAATGTAACATAACATAATGAGTTCTGGTACCCTTGTTGGTGTGGAGTTGTATTGCCAACCCGAAAGCATGTAGTTGGAATCTACCAGCTGCTTTAGGGGAGAAAGCACTCTCTCTTACTTCCAGCGAAATTTACTGCCTTTGAAAACTTTCTGGAAGATTAGCTATATGAGTCAGTTCCAACTTGATGGTACATAACAACAGTATAGTACAGTATATTATATTAAAATTCTAGTAGAATATAATAAGAAAAGTCTTATATAATAACACTAAGAAAAAATTATGAATTAGGAAAGATCTTTAGTCACATATACTTTTGATCTTCTAGATGGCTTCCAAGAGAATACAGGAAGAATATTTTACACTAATTGGCAGCATCAGGATGGATGGTGAAGAGATTGAGATTGTACACAGCTTTAGCTTGCTTGGCTCCACAGTCAACAGTCTTGGCACCAGCAGCCAGGAAATTAAAAGGCGTATTATCATGGGAAAATCTGCTGTTAGGGACCTCTCCAAAGT
>NW_006399910.1:7526335-7529903 GCF_000299155.1 Elephantulus edwardii | reverse complement strand
ATGTGCCATCGAGCTGCCTGAGACTTATAGCGACCCTGTGTACAACAGCCCTAAATTCTGTCCTATCCCGTGCCAATCTCGCTGTCTCTGACACACCTACTTTCATTACCCCAGTCACTGAATCAATCCATCTCATTGAGGGTTTTCCTCTCCTGCGGTGTCCCCCCACCCTCCCAAGCATGACGTCCCTCTCCAAGGACTGGTCCTTCCTTACAACATGTCCAAAGTATGTCAGAGGAAGCTTCAGAATCCTTGCCTCTAAGGAGCAGCCTGGCTTCATCCCCTCCTGGACAAACCTGTGTGTTTTCTTAATAGTCCATGGTATATTCAATACTCCTCTCCAACACAACAGCCCAAAGGCATCAATTCTCCTTCTATCATCCTTAGTCATTGTCCAGCTCTCTGATGCATAACAAGTGATTGCAAAGACCATGTCATGTGTTAGTCACACCTTAGTCTCCAGACTGACATCGTTGTACTTCAGAGAGGTCTCTAACTGCAAACTTTCCCATCACAATACGTCTTTTAATTTCCTGGCTACTGGTGCCAAGAGTGTTGACTGTGGAGCCAAGCAAACGAAAACTGTTAACAATCTCAATCTCTTCAACATCCATCATGATGCTGTCAATTGGCCCAGTGGTGAGAATCTTTGTCTTCTTGATATTGGGCCTCAATCCATTCTGAAGGCTGCAATCCCTGACCTTCTACACCAAGTGCATCAGGTCCTCCTCAGTTTCAGCAAGCAGGATTGTGTCATCTGCATAATGCAGGCTGTTGATCAGTCTTCCTCCAATCCTGATGCCACATTTCTCCTCATAGAGCTCAGCCTCCCAGATAATCTGCTCTGCATAAAGATTGAAAAGGTATGGACATAGGATACATTCCTAGAGTACACCCTTCCCAATTTTGAACCAAGCAGTGTTTCCTTGCTCTATTCTGATGACTGCCTCCTGGTCTAAGTATAGGTTTTGTATTAGCATGATCAAGTGTTCTGGGATTCCCATTCTTCTCAAAGTTAGCCACAGTTTGTTGTGATCCACACAGTCAAAAGCCTTTGCATAATCAATGAACCAAAGATAGACATTCTTCTGGTACTCTCTGCTTTCAACCAAGATCCATCTAACATTAGCTACAATATCCCTAGTACCACGACCCCATCTAAACCCAGCCTACACTTCTGGTAGTTCTCTGTTGATTTAAGCATTTCTTAAGCTCAAGGAATTGAGGAAGAGATTCAAGCGTCGAGTTGCAATACTTAAGGATGCTTTGGGCAGAATATTAAATGATCCTGCAAGTATTACAAGAAGATGGAAAGATATTTCACTCAGCATAATGTCCCCCAGGTTTACCACTTTTGAATAATATTGCATGATTTCCTTGTTTTTTAAGGCAGCACAATATTCCATTGTGTGAATATACCACAGCTTCTGTATCCATTTGTTTATTGAAGGGCACTTAGGTTGTTTCCAACTCTTTGCTATCATGAACAAAGCCACGATAAACATGGGTGTGCATATATCTGTCTGGGTGCATTCCCAGCAGAGGAATTGCTGGGTGAAATGGTATTTCTATTTGCAACTTTTTAAGAAAGTGTCATACAGCCTTCCATAGTGGTTGCACCATTTTATACTCCCAACAACAGTGAATAGAGTTCCAGTTTCTCCACAACCTTGCCAGCATTTGTTGCTTGCTGTTCTGTTAAATTTTGCTATTCTTACTAGGGTGAGATGATATCTCATAGTTGTTTTGATTTGTATCTCTCTTAGAGCTAGGGATTTTGAACATTACTTCATGTGCTTCTTGGCCATGTGAATGTCTTCTTCGGTGAAGTGTCTGTTCATATCCTGTGCTCATTTTTCAGTTATCTCAGGCACAAAAGGACAAATGGCACATAGTGCCACTGTTGTAGAATGGGACTGACATCAGGGTTGGGGTGAGACTAAAAAAAATTGGATAAATTATGTACAATGCGTTGAAACAGATGAGGGAGAGAACAGTTTAAAAGTTATATATGATTAGGTATTGTGGTTATGACAAGAGTCTAGAATGAAGGTTGCATAGTGGAGTGTACTCGGAGGGCAGGGATTGTATACCAATGAAATAATTTTTCTTTTCCTTTTCAAAGAGAAGAGCAAACTGAGGGGAGGGGTGGGCAGGGAGAAAAGTGCAACAATGAATGAATGAAAATCCAAAATCTCTGTAAATGTTCATTAAAATTAGTAAATAAAATTTAAAAAATAAGATGGAAAGAGTATATGGAGTCATTATACCAAAAGGAATTGGTAGATACAGAAGAATTGAATGAAACAATGTATGAGTAAGGGTCTGTGGTGATGAAGGAAGAAGTTCAAAATGCTTTGAAAGAATTGACTAAAAATAAGGCCCGAGGAATTGATGGTATACCAATTGACATGTTTCAACCAAGAGATGCTGCCCTGGATTTGCTCACCAAGTTGTGCCAAGAAATCTTGAGAACAACCATTTGGCCAACTGACTGGGAGAGATCTATATTTGTTCCCATTCCAAAGAAAGGTGATCCCACAGAATGTGGAAATTATCAAACAATATCAGTACTATCACATGCAAGCAAGATTCTGCTGAAGATTATCCAAAAAACGACTGGGACAGCACATCAACAGAGAGCTACCGCAGGCTGTTAGGAGAGGCTATTCTTTGGGAGGCAAGTTGTGCTTGTGAAGGAGGAGAGACAGCAAAAGAGAGAAAGACACTCAACCAGGTGAGTTGACACAGTGACTGCAGCAATGAGCTTGAGTGTGTCAGAGATAATGAGGGTGGCTCAGGATAGGTCAGGGTTCAGATCTGTTGTTCATAGAGTGGCTATGAGTCTTACTTGACTCTGTGGCGCCCAACAACAACATTCAGCACACAAAGGAACTGTGGTAGCAAAATGTGTTATGTGTTGAGCTCACAAAAAATGTCAGTGGTTTGAATCCATCAGCTGTTTGAGGGGAAATGAATCTCTGATGTTAGAGGTTTTAAAGTTAGAACCTTTAAGTTGGAATCAACTCAGTGACAGTGGGTTTATTTAGCCCTCAGTCGGCCATTTAAACAGAGTCTTACCTTCATCTCAGGAAAATGTTCTATTTTCTTTTCTTTTCTTGTGGCCCTTAATTTTCTTTTCCCTGCCCAGAACTCTAGTTAGATATAGAAATGTCTGGGTTTACCTACCATTGCACTCATATTTTCTAGTCTTGTTTTCTTACCTTTTTATCTGAAAATTTGCTCAACTTCATGCTTTGTATGACATTTTTTATTCACAAAATTTTAAGTTGTATTATCCAAGAACTTTGCTATAATTGCTCTCTTCTTTCTCCTGCCCCACACTAGACAATTCTTTTAGAAGATAACTTTAAAATATCTCTTAAGATACTAATTATGTATATTGCATTGAAACAGATGAGGGAGAGAACAATTTAAAAGCGATATATGATAGGGTATTATGGTTATCACAAGAGTCCAGAATTAAGGTTGCGTAGTGGAGTGTACTCAGGGCGGTAGGGTGTGTGTGTGTGTGTGTGTGTGTGTGTGTGTGCAGAGTGGGGATTGT
>NW_006399910.1:7524146-7526192 GCF_000299155.1 Elephantulus edwardii | reverse complement strand
ATAAAATAAAAATTTTTTAAAAAGATACTAATTGAAATGAACTTTCTCCCTTTTCGTCTCTTCCCTAGAATCACTGTGGACTTTCCCATTTGTGTAGGAACCCAAGGCCTTCCCTGGAAGACAGCTGAGTGGTGCTAAGAGTACTCATCCAGCTTTTCCTCTGGAACTGCCCTCTACTGCCCTCTTTCTCCTCTCCTTTCTCTTTTCATGATCTCTACCTCCTTGCCAAGTAGAAGGAGCCCTGGTAGCAGAGTGCATAATGTGTCAGGCTGCTGACTGTAACCACCAATCCATGTAAAGGAGAAAGATGGGGGTCTCCTTCCTTTAGGATCCTTGGAAAACACATGGAGGGTTGTGATGACTTGGAACTGGTTCTGGGCATGTGTGTGTGCATGTGATTTTTGTTTGTGGGTTTTTTTTTTAAATTAAATCAAGTGTGGTAGGTAAAATCATGGCCACCAAAGCCCTGATGATCACCTGAGTCTGTGAACATGTCTTTCCCTACATGGCGGAAGAGACTTTGTAGATGTGTTTACACTAAGGGTTTTGAGTTTGGGAGATTACTTAGCATCATCTGGATGGCTGCAATAGAATCACAAGGATTCTTAGGAGAAGCCAACAGGAAGGCCAGATCAGCGAAGAAGATCTGATGGGATCAAAACACAAGTCCCCGAGATGCTGCCATCAGCTAAGCAAAGCAAGTAACCTCCAGAGAAGGTGGAGAAGGAAATGGAGCTAGGAGGAAAGAAGCCTTCATGCTCAGCTTATAACACAGATTTTGGACCTCAGGTTTCCAGATAGCAGCAGTCTATAAGGAGCTGCTTTGCTAGCCTTCAGGCAGTTCCTCTCTGGAGGTTCTAAACCACCAGCAGTTCCACCGGAGACAGATGGACAATCTCTTTCTGTGTGATTTCTGGTCTCTGAAAACCCATTGGACGGCCAACTATGAATTAGTTCCAGCTCTGGTAATAAGATAGTTGAGAATTTTTGGAACTTTAGGACAATAGAGCCACTTTGTCTAGAAGCAGTAAATTCCTGGCAATCTGTTACAGCAATAATGGGAAAGCAAGTCACCCGGTCATGGAGCCCCTCTGCCCGTGAGCTCCCCCCACTGACTTCCCTGAGTGATGACAGGGCGTCACGCTGTGCCAGCTAATGCTGTGCGTGTGGTTTCTTCCCATTAATCCATAAACACAGCCTCATCTCCTTTCTTTCTTTGTTCATTTTAGTAAATATGCATAAAATCTCTGCCTTTCAACAGTCTTCTCATATAAAATCCAGTGACCTCAATCATGTTTATTTTTGTTTAGCCTCATCCTAAATATTTCTGATCTGTCAGGGGTTCACTCCTCCTTGCTCCTGATGCTGACGTGAGTTTATTCAATTCCTTTATCTTTATTGTCATTCAGGGGTTTTAGGAAATAATTAGAGGGTACTGTTGTCTATTTAAATTAGTGACACTCCAATAAACAAGGGGTTTATAAAACGTTTCAAAGCCTCTTTTTATTTTAAAGTCACCGCTCTCGAATGCAGACCATTGAAAGTCATTCTCTTTGCTCAGCCTCGTGGAAGCATCACTTTAGCCCCAAGAAAGGCACTTGTGAGAGAGCTGCTTCAGGTTAGCAGAGAGACCAAGAACTGCTCACGGTTGCTCTTCATGCAAAGACGAAAGCAGGAAAACAGCCACTGTGGCCTGATAAGCTCCGGTTTCCACCCCAGAGCTGGCAGAGCAGGCAGCCGAGGAGAATCCCAGCGCAATGCTCACCGCTCCTGGCCCTGGACATGGCTGACTTGTAACGAGGAGGCGCGTTACTTTGTTCCAGAAATCTCTGGGAACGTAATGGAGAGTTGGGCGGGCCTTGGTGGCGGGAGCACTGGCACTGACCTTATTTTCTTGTTCAGGCTCTTTACTTGGTTACTGAGCCTGGTCCGCGCATTTCTTTAAGTTGCATAACTTTCTCTTGTATTTGGTGAGCTGACAACTTTGGTTTTAAAGAAACAGAACTTGGATTTCTTCCCTTCACGTGAACACAGTACCTCAAACAC
>NW_006399910.1:7474811-7513966 GCF_000299155.1 Elephantulus edwardii | reverse complement strand
TCAGAGACAGTGTGATTGGCACAGGACAGAGCGGAGTTTAGGGCTGTTGTACATAGGGTCGCTATGAGTCGCAAGCGACTCGATGGCACATAGCAACAACAACAACATTTATGTTGTAATCCCTTGGTTGGCAAATGAGGATAGAGGAGAATATTTTACACTTATACTGATGTTGTAATTCCTTGGTTTGCAAACTACAGGCCTTTGAATAGATCCAACCACAACCTATTTTGGTAAATAAAGCTAGAGTACAACCCAACATAGTCACTAATTTACACATTGTCCATGTCTGCTTTGACACTACAATGTAGAGCTAAGTAGTTGCAAAGACCATGTAACTCATCAAGCCTAGAATATCTATGTTCTACCTCCCTGAGGAAGAAGTTTGCTGATTGATCCATGTTTCAACTTGATTAATTATTTTTTCAGAATGTTTTATACCATATTTTCTATAGCTGTATAATAGTAGAGAGGAACCCAGGTGGTACAAAGCCCAGGGGCAGAGTCCATGTTAGTGTTCAACTGAAAACTGAAGAACAAAGCAACCTGCCTAGGAGGAAGTGTCATCAGGGTGCTTCTTAGAGGCAACGAGGATGAGATCTCATTGTATGGACTTTGAATGTGCCCTGGAAAAAGACATCATGCTGAGAAAGGTATGAAGGTGTATGAAAGAGAGCAGGACCTTGAATAAGATGGCTTGACACAGTGACAGTAACAATGGGTTTGAGTAAGGCAGAGATTGTGAGAATGGCACAGGACAGGAAGGTTCAGATCTATTGTTCATAGGGTCACTGTGAGTCATAATTGTTGTTTAATGGCTCCTAACAATAATAACCAGTAAGTAGTTTATAGGACAAGGACCTATGTATCTGCTTCTATAAAGATTACAGCCCTGTGCGGCAGCTATATTTTCTGTCACACTGAGTTTCAATGACTCTACATCGACTCAGTGACATTCAACAATAGCATAGTAATGGTACATAGACATAATTTGTAAATAAATATGAGATATCTGTCTATCTATCTGTCTATCTATCTATCTACCTACCTACCTACCTACCTACCTACCTACCTATCTATATGGCATATTTTAAAAATAGTTTACTTATATGGCAACGCATTAAAAAAAGTTTGGGATTACTACTTAAGACATGTTCTCAGATGATTGCCTTTGTTGTTATTGTTGGTATATTAAATGTACACATACCATTTTGTGTGATGTTTGTTTTCTCATTATGTGAATTTCACGGGGGAAAATAGAACACAGGGGAATATATTTTTTTAAAAAATGTACTTTATATTTTGTGAAAATACACAGAGCAGAAAACTTTTGCAATAATTATTATATGTGATGTTGATGACATTTTTCAAGTTGTGTAACTATGCTACTTACCATTTTCCAAGTTATTCCATCACTGTTAACATAAACTTACTGTTCCCAACACTTCCCATCTAACCTTTTGCATTGCTGTTGTCAGCTGGATCTCACGCTGATAATTCTACATAACACTTAAGGCAATTAGACTTTACCATTTGAGCTAAACTATTATTTGGTTCAAAGGAAACTTCAGAGTAGAATTTTGCTGAAGGATTTAGGTTTAAAGATTATTTTAGAGCAATGATTTTAAAAATTCATCCAGTCTTGCTGGCTCCAGAAAGTTAGAATAGCATTGACTGAAATTCTGTTTTACAACTCAGCCTTTGACCAGGATTCTCTGATAGAACATTGTATCAAAATACTTAGTGCTGATAGCTGTGCATTTGTATTTAATTCAGGTCTCATGGAGCCAGCCGGAGAGAAAGCCTAGGGAAGAATCTTGATGTTGGAATGTGTGTGTGTGTGTGTGTGTGTGTGGAGAGAGAGAGAGAAGAAAAATGACAAGAGGAAGAAGACTAGTAGCATAGAATAAAAAGGCACAAAAACAAAAGAAGTAGGCTATTCTGGGTTCTCCGGGTGGGTTAGACTTCTTATCAAAATCAGCTCTAACATGATTTCAAGAGGCAGCTCCTGCACGATTTGATCTAATGCATTTGTAAAAATTCTGTCATAAAAGGGGGAAAAATCCTCCCTTGGTTTCTCTAAAATCCTAAAGTTCTCCCATTAGTTGCATTATATGCTATGGCACTCTCTTTAAAATATAATATTTGCATTCTGATGCTGAGGTAGAAAACACAGTAAGCTGTTTTCAGCCATTAACTTTGTGTTAATTAGCTCATTGAATTACTTGCTGCTCAGTTGTTGGGGGAAAACTAGTTCAAGGGACTTTGAATACAGACTCATTCTCCCGTTTAGGAGACAAGCACCCACATGCAGCTGTCCTGGCCTGCCCAGTGCTGACAGAGAAGGGTCAGGGTCACGGTGGTGGTGGTGAGGGGTAGGGGTGGGGGCGGGCCTCACACGCAAGCCTGTCCCTGACAGCTCTGATCCCTGGCCCCTCTGCATGGTGGTTTATCTGAGCAAGGACGATGGCAAGGGCTCCTCTTGTGCTGGAAGCTTCATTAGTCAGCGAGGTAATAAGGACTATATATTACCAAAGACCTGAGCCCCACTGAGAGTTTCTTGTGTGTGTATTAATCTCAGCAGAGAAAAGCCATTCCAAGCTTAAAACTAATCTGCATTAATGAACAGCTTTCTCGATTTCCATTTTTATGATGTGTGCGCCACGGTGATTTGTTTCCCCAGCGCTCGGGATGGGACCGCTGACTGATGAATCACCTTCGCCTGCCGGTGAGCAGTTACATTACAAATGGATGCGGATCAAAAGATCTGTTGTTATTTCATTACGGTGATGATGACACAGGCTCTGAGTTTACAAAATTATCCCCCTTTTCCACATGGCTGACCTAGGTCTCTGGCTCGCTGTGTGCGGTGGGTGTTGAGACAGCCTCTTCACTGGTGATGAATATCGGAAGATTCCTTACTTAAAACCATTTGAGACCCTCTTGTTTGGCCTAATGGACAAAAAGTGATGCTACCAAGCCAAAGGTGGGTGATTTTAATCTGCATCCCTCAGGTCAAACATTCTTCTAGCTGATATAGCACTGGTCTGTCCATTTGCTGTACAGAGGTTACTCGTGGTTTCTGTGATGCTGGACACTGTGACCCTGATATGTCAAATGTGATATTGGTCACCCATGGCAGACAGTGTTTGGCGGAGCTTCCCAATTAAAACAAGCTTGGAAGTAGGAATGGCATCCACTTCTGAAATAGCTCGCCTCTGGAAACCTATGAACTTGGAGAAAGTTATACAAGTGTTGAGATCTTTCATTCATAGGGTCGCTGTGAGTTGCCTAGGATCAGGAGACATTTAACAACAAAAACAAAAAGCTTGGCCAACAAGGCAGACAAAGAGGCTGACAGAATACAGATCCAAAATGAAGTCTCAACCAAAGGGTGAGAAATAGGGAAAGACAGGAACCAGTGTGTGTAAGGGTATTCTTGGGTTTGAAACTAAGGCCCTAAACACTTTTTTGCTGGGTATTGTCAAATTAGCTATGATTCTTATTGACCTTATGCATAACAGAAGGGAAAATCCGCTGGTTCCTGCAACATCCTCACAATCTCTGCCACATTCAAGCCCATAGTTAAACCCGTGAGCTCCACATATTCCCTAAAATGACATAGACGTCATCAATATCATTATTAGGTGGTACTATACTAATAATGCATACTAGGAAGAACTGATAATATGACTATTATATATGCACTAACAACCAAAGAGCAGATTGAGGGTTTCTACCAACATTTGAAGTTTGAAACTGACTAAACATGAAATCAAGATGCATTACTAATAACTGGGGGTTGGAAGGCAAAACTTGGAAACAATGAGGAAGGAATGGTATTTGGAAAGTATGGACTTGCTAACAGAAATGAGGCTAGAGATTGAATAATCAAATTTTGTGTGATCAATGATTTATTTACAGCAAATACCTTAAAAAAAAAACAACACAAAAAGCCCCCGATCCCAACCCAAAAAACCAAACACAAACACTAATGGCTCCTTAACACATGGAACTCACCTGATAAGGTTACACAGGAATCAGATAGGCTTTGTGGGAAGAATTGTTGGAGAAGTGTGGTAGCTGCAGTTAAAATCAGGTCAAGTGCCGATAGTGGAACAAATCACCAATTACTCATGTGCAAGTTTAAATTGAAGCTGAAGAAAAGTAAAGCTAGTTCCCTGGAACCAAAACATGACCTTGAGTCGATCCCAGCTGAATTCAAGTATCATCTCAAGAACATATATGAGGCATTGGACACCAATGACTGAAAACCAGAGGAACAGTGGGAGAACATTAAAGATATCATCCAGAAAGAGAGCCAAAGGTTGTTACAAAGAAGGGGGAGAAAGAAAAAAGACAAACCAAAATGTATGCCAGAGGAGACTATTCAGTAGAGCCTCAAGAAGCCAGGACAAAAGGAAGGGATAGTAAAGTAAAAGAGCAGTCCAAAGATTTAAATGTGCAGCTTGAGAAGACAAAGCAAAATATTGCAACAAACTGTGCAAAGAACTGCAGTCAGAGAATAAAAAAGGAAGAACTCACTTAACATTTCTCAAACTAAGGAAATGAAAAACAAATTCAAGCCTTGAGATGCAATATGGAGAGATGCTATGGACACAGTATTGAATGATACGGCAAGCATGAAAAGAATATGGAAGGAATATACAGAATCACTGTACCAAAAAGAAAAATTTCAGGAAATACAATATGAACAAGAAGAGCGAAAGGGGATAAAGGATGAAGTTCAAGCTGCAGTGAAGGCATTGATAAAAGATAAGGTCCCAGGATCTGAGGAGACACCAACTGACATATTTAAACTAACAGATGTAGCCCTGGATGTGCTCACTAATTTATGCCAGGAAATTTAGAGGACATTTACCTGGCAGACTGATTGGAAGAAGTTCATATTTTTTCCCATTCCCAAGAAAAGGGATTGAGCAGAATGTGGATATTATTGAACATTATCATTAATATTTCATGAAAGCAAAATATTGTTGAAGATCATTAAAAAATGACCAGAACAGTACATTGACAAGGAACTACCAGAAGTTCAAATGGGTTTTAGAGGCTGTGGCACCAGGAATATAATTATTGATGTCAGATGGCTACTGGCTGAAAACAAAGAATACCAGAAGAATGTCTATTTGTGTTTTATTGACTATGCAATGGCATTTGTGTGAATAATAACAAATTATGACTATATATATGCTCATATGGAATCTATACCTACACTAGGAAGCTATTGTCTGAACAGAGCAAGGGCACAGTGCACGGTTTAAAATTAGGAAGGATGTACATCTGGGTTGTATCCTTTCTCTATACATATTCAATTGGTATGCTTATCAAATGAATCATGAAGCTGGACTCAATGAAGAAGAATGTGGCATCAGGATTAGAGGAAGAATCATGAACAACCTGCATTATGCAGATGACACAACTTTGCTTGCTAAAAGTGAGGAGAATATGAAATCCTTGCTGCAGAAGATCAAGGATTACAGCCTTTGGCATGGGTTACATCTCAACATCAGAAGAGCAAAGGCCTTTACCACATGACCAACAGTCAACATTATGACAGATGGGGAAAGAACTGAAGCTTTCAATGATTTCATCTTGCTTGGATCAACAATCAACAATCAACAACACCGTTATGCAGTATTTGTCCTTATGAGACTGAGCTAGTTTACTCAGCATAATGCTCTTCAGTCTTCTCCCAAATTACATAGCATTTTTTGAAATCTTTGCTCCCGAGTGCTGCATAGTATTCCATTGTGTAATGTACCACAACTTCTCAGTCCATTCAGTTGTGGTTTGACATCTGGGATTTTCCCATATTCTTGTGATGGTGAATAATACTGCTGTGAACATTGGTGTACAGCTCTCCATTTGTGTCTCAGTTCCAATTTCTTTGGGGTATATTCTTAATAATGAAATAGCTGGATCATATGGAGTTTCAATGTTCAACTTTTTGAGAAAACACCCAATTGTCTTCCAGAATGGTTGTACCATTTTACAACTTCACCAACAGTGTATGAGTGTTCCCATCCTCTCCAACATTTATTGCTTACTATTGAATTGTGACTTTGGAGAAGAGTACTAAATATCCCATGAACTGCCAAAACAATGAACAAATCTGTCTAGGAGGATATGCAGCCAGGATGCTCCTTAGAAACAAGAATGGTGAAACTTCATCTTACAGACTGTAGGCATGTTGTCATGTTATAGAAGCCAAGACCTAGAGGAGGTGCCTAGGGTGTAAATCACCATGAAGTCCCATTAGTGAGAGGAAGAGAAAATGTATTATGCAGGCAGAACCCCATCTGACACAGCTCCAAAATGGCTGAGATCCAGGAACTGCTTTGTTCAGGGTCTTTTGTAGTGATAAAGACAAAGGAATGATCAGTGAGCTCTCTCCTAGGTGGGTCACAATTTATGGTAGGAAAAACATAAAAGGCATTAGGAGTTTTTTACAGCCCTAGGAAGGGAAGAGTGTCTTATTACCATCCATCCTTGAGGGGGAAAGGGGATCCTGCATCCAGATACGTCTTTCACTTTCCATATATGTTGGATGTTTCTCCACTTAGTCTGATAAGAAGCCCCAGATCTTGCAGAATTGCAACTGTTTGTAGTTCCTGGCAGACTGGGAGCTCCTGGTTCCTGGTCTTTAGGAATCTTCCCTGGGTGAAGGACGCCCTCTTCAGTCAGCAGGGGTCAGTAAAAAGACATCTTGCTGGCTAAGGCAGAGAATCAGAAAAAGAGAGGAAGACCCATAACAAGAGGATTGACATAGAGACTGCGACAATGGGCTTGAGCATGGGGGTGGCACAGGATAGGGCGAGGTTCTGATCTATTGTTCGTAGGATATCTAGGAGTTGTGGGGACTCAATGGCACCTGACAACAATTACATTGAAGGAATACTATGTAGCACACTGGAACAATGGTTTTGAAAACTACTACATCACTTGGGAGGGACTGGAGAGCATTATGCTAAGTGAACTAACTCAGTCCCAAAAGGAAAATATTGCATAAGACCTTTATTGTAGAAATAGAAAGATAACTAGTAAAACATATATGAGGATACACGGGGGAGGGGGGCGGGTAGGAGCAGAGGGTTGAGGATGGACACGGGGAATCATAGGGTTGCACAATTTGATAGGTAAAAAGAGCGGGTGGGTAAAGGAAATTGGAAAGATCCAGTGTGAAAAACAATGTACATTGCTATTGTTCTTGACTGCCTTCGAGTCGAGCACGACTCATAGTGACCCTCTGAACAAAAGGCCTGAAGTTCCTTTGACATTTATCAAAGTTCCTAGAATTTCCGGAGGCATGCTTTTTAGGAAGTGAATCCAGTGTGAAAAGGAATGCATATGAACATTGTAAGTAAACCAGTGTAAAATAAAAAAAAAATATTTAAAAAGAAAATCAACAGAAAGTATTGTTGTACTTAATAACAATTTTTTAGTTAAATTTGGTTTTAGACAGTCTAGCCCTTTACTTAAAATTTATCTTTTCCTTTCAACATATTCATGTTTGAGCGTTTCTTTTAGATAGCATATGTTGTTGCTTTGTGCCGTCAAGTCACCTGTGACTCATTGTGACCCTATGTACAACAGCCCCAAACCATGCTTTATTCGGTGTCAATCTTGTCTCTGATACACCTATCCCCGTTACTCCATCACTGAATCAATCCATCTCATCAGCAGTCTTCCTCTCCTGCACTGTCCCTCCACCCTCCCAAGCATGACATCCCTCTCCAAAAACTGATCCAGCCTTACAACATGTCCAAAGTATGTCAGACAAATATTCAGAATCCTTGCCTCCAAGGAGCAGCCTGGCTTCACCCTTTCCAGAACAAACTTGTTTGTTCTCCTAGCAGTCCATGATATATTCAATACTCTTCTCTAGCACCACAGCTCAAAGGAATCAATTCTCCTTCTATCATCCCTAATCATTGTCCAGCTTTCTGATGCATAGCAAGTTAATTGCAAAGACCATGGCCCATATCAGGTGCACCTTAGTCTCGAGACTGATATCATTGCTCTGCAGTATTTTGGAGAGGTCTCTGACAGCAGACTCTCCCAATGCAATTTGTCTTTTAATTTCCAGGCTGCTGGTACCAAGAGTGTTGACTGTAGCAAACTGAAACCATTAACATTCTCAGTGTCTTCATCGTCCATCATGATGGTGCTAATTGGCCCAGAGGTGAGAATCTTTGTTTTCTTGATGTTTAGCTTCAAACCATATTGAAGGCTGCATTCCTTGACCTTCTGCACCAAGTGCTGAGGTCCTCCTCAGTTTCAGCAATCAGGATTGTGTCATCTGCATAACCCAGGTTATTGATGAACCTTCCTCCAATCTTGATGTCACATTTCTCCTCATACAGCCCAGTCTCCTGGATAATCTGTTCCACATACAGATTGAAAATATATGGAGATAGGACACATCCTTGATGCACACTCTTCCCAATTTTGACTCTATTCTAACGATTGCCTCCTGGTCCAAGCATAGGTTGCGTATATCTTTGGACCATTTTAAAAAATATCCAGCCTTCCAATATTTATTGTTTTAAGTTTGTTTACAGAGTTTTAAATTAAGTTTCTTATTGTAATGATTGGTTATTTAAGATTTATATCTTTAATTCTTCTGTTTCTGAATGAATTTTCTATTTTTCCCTGTATGTTTTATATTTTTCTTATTCTAATCTTCTATTACTTCCTCCTTTTTGTACAAACTAGATATTTTCTAATGTATCATTTAAATTCTCTATTTCTTTTAATTTTTGCAGTCTTTTCCATGGGAACTACAGTTAATGTCTTGTTTTGTAACATTTTGTTGTTGTGTACCGTAGAGTCGGAACCGACCTATAGCTGACCCTTCAGTGGATTTTCAGAGGCAGTTAAGCACACGGGAGGAGATTGCTGATCTTTCTCCCATGGAGCATCTGGTGGCCTCTAACTGTGTGCCTTTGGGATTGCAGTACAGCTTCTTGCCACTAGGCTAACATATTAATTTGAATTAATAATAAATTTAAGAGGCCTAGTGGTAAGAATCTGCACTGCAATCCCAAAGGCTCACCAAATCCGTCAGTTGCTCTGCAGGAGAAAGGCAATCTCCTCCTGTGTGACTTAATGTTTCTAAAAACTTTCTAGAGGGTCAGTTATGGGTTGGTTTCAATTTGATAGTAAAAAAAATCCCAACAACAACAATAACAACTGATGACATAGTCCATAGGAAGTTGCCCTGCTAATACAAAGATGGTGGATTTCTGGCAATCGGAGCAGCTCTGTGGGAGGATGGCCAGTCTCCTGCCACATGAAAACCCACTGCTGGGTAAGCTATGAGTTATCTCACTCAATGATAATGTGTGAAAAAGTGAACTAATGAATTTAGTGTAAAAAACTTTGCATATATAGAGCTTCATTCTATCTTCTTGGGTTTATATTGTTATCGTTATATATCTTATTTCTTATGCATCATGTGTAATTGGGATTATACTTTGTGCTTTCTGTTATTGTCTTTCAAATTAGATATGATAAATATATCACAAACAGAAATTAAATCTGTACTGCCTTTTCTATTTGCCTGTATAGTTACTTTTATGGCCCTCTTTATTTCTGCATATGAATTTGAATTACGAACTAGCACCTTTTCATTTCAGCCTAAAAACTATCTTTTATACATTTTGTCAGGTAGTTTGCTAGTGACAAAATCGATAAATTTTATTTAGCTGGGAATGTCTTAATCTTTCCTTCACTTATGAAGGGTAGTTTTTATTGACTACAGAAATCTTGGCTGATAGGTTTTTTGTTTCAGCTCTATGAATATGTCATCCCACTTCTTTCTGGCCTTTATAGTTGCCAGTGAGAAATGAACAGTTAATCTTATTGTGGGTACTGAGTTACTACTGTTTTGCTCTTTTCAATATTCTCTCTTTGCCTTGATTTAAAAAAAAATTATGATTTGCATAGGACTGAATCTCTGAGTTTACCCTTCTTGAGGTTATTTAGATTCTTTGATGTGCAATTAGTATTTTTTTAATCAAATATGGTAAGTTTCTGGCTATTGTTTCTTCCTGATCCCACCTCTCTCTCTCCTCTCTTTCTTGGACTGTGTTACATGTATGCTGTTGCAGGTGGTGTCCTACAGGTCTCTGAGCTTGCTTCATTATTATTTTTTCTTTCTCTTCTCAGAATGGGTACTCTCAACAGGGTCTCTCTTTATATTTCCTGGTTCTTTGTTCAAATTCACTTTTGTGTCTCTCTGATAAATTTTTCAGGCAGAACTAATTTATTTTTAGAATTTCTATTTATAGTGAGATGTCCCTCCTACTTTAATGCTTTGTGTTTATTTAAAATAACTGATTTAACACCTTTGTCTATTAAGTCAAACGTCTGAGGTTTTTAAGAACAGTTTATATTGATTCATTCCCCTCTGTCCAGCTTTGGATGATATGTTTTATATTTTGCGTGTTTTAAAAACTGAATATTTTAAATAATATAGTGTGACAAGTTCTCTGGAAATCAAATCATTTACTCAGAGCTTACTATTGTGGCTATTGGTTCATGATGGTGTCTGTTTAGTGAAAATTCTATCATGTTTTGTTTGAGAGCACTGAGGTCTTTGCTTGGTTATTATTCTGGTCTCCTAAGGACTGAATATTAAGGAATATTCTTAGAAGCCTGCAACCATTAATTCCAGGCTTTGCTGAGGAGATTTTTGTGTATGTCGGGTATACTTTCAAGACTTAGCCAGGCAGTTTACATTTTCACCTTAGTTTTTGCTTCTACTGGCAGAGGGCCTGTGGTTGTCGTGAGTTGAGTATTTAGGCTTGTTCCTGATCTTCCTGAGTGCGCACATACCCTCGAACAGGCAAGCTTATTCCTATACACTCACTTCCCTCATAGATTCCCAGAAATACTTCAGAACTTTCCAAAGCTCCCTGTCGATACCTTATCCCAAGATGTTCTTTTTTTAAATAGGTTTGCATATTTCATACACACTGTGTTTCATTCATGTACATTGTGTTTTACACAATCTTTCATTTAAATGGTTTCATGCAATCATTCATATACATGGAATTTTATAACATTCATATTTATTGATCGAAGCCCCTTACAACTCCATCTTTTTTGAATCCCTACTGAATCTTTCCTATTCCTTTACCCTCTAGCCCACCTGCCCTCTAAGCTCTTGTTTGCTCAGCTCTTACCCATTGACTCAGGCAACCACAGAGTTACACAATTGCTGCTGCTTCTTATCCATCTTCGTTTTCTTCGTCTTTCTTCTTCTTCTTTATAAATTCCCTTGAAGAAAAGTCTATTCATACTGAAAAAAGTGTAAGTCAGGCCAAATAAAGACAATCTTGCAATTGCAAGTCTTCCAGAAAACAATTAGAAACACCAAATAATGATGATTCTCTGGAGTGGGACTATGTTCCAACACTATTCTACCCCTCCTGTGGCTGCCACTCTAACTATTTTTTAACAATAGACTCTTAGGGAGCTCTGGTGGCCTAGTGCTAAGAAACTGTGCTGCAATCTCAAAGGCATGTGGTTCGAATCCATCACCTACTCCACAGGAGAAGAATAAGCAATCTCCTATGCAATTAACTCCCTCTGAAAACCTGCTGAAACTTCAGCTATGAATTAATCCTGACTCGATGGTACACAACAGCAACAACATAGGCTCTTGGTAGAGAGCTCTGGTGGCCTGGTGTGTAAGAAGTTATGCCGGAAACACAAAGACATAGGGTTCAAATCTTTTCACTGCTCCATGGGAGGAAGATGAACAGTCTCTTCCTGTGTGACTTATAGTCTCTCAAAACCCATTATAGTATAAGCTTTGAGTCAGTTCAGACTCAAAGCCAAGGATTTTTTTTTTTTAAGTTTGATAGGATGTTGATAGTCAAGGCTACCATAGTGGTAGAGGAAGGAAAATGTAAAGTAAAAAAAACCTCCAAGCTCACTGACATTACCAAGAATCAGTTCTCTTTCTTGAACTGCTACAAACTTAACTTTCAGAACTACAGAAGAGTCTATTCTGATAATCTTACCTGTGTGGAAGAATTTTCGGATTGGCATTTTCATTGTCATTGTCCCTACCATTCTTATTTTAAAATAAGTTACCTAATTCACAGAAAAGTAAATTGAGCAAGTCAGCACATATAAGGTCTGAAAGTGGGACCAACCTGGACAAGCCCAGAGTCTGAACGCTCAGCTCCTTTTGCATATATATATATATATATATATATATATATATATATACACACACATTATGTCCTCTCCAAACTCTCCCCATCTCTCCATTGCCTGGTTAGACTCCTGTGACTTCTCCACCATTGGTCATTTAGATCAAAGTATGCTTAATTGTGATAGGGCCAGTAAGATTAGGTTCCATTGTTTGCATGTAATACTTTAGAAAATGTGTGCTTTTGAAAACAAATGGCCATCGTAATTAGTAACAATAGATCTTACTATTTAAAAAAGGTCAAAGTAAACTGGGAAACATTGAAATAAACTATTTACTTTCTCCTAACATAATCCGAAGCATAGTCTATAAAAAATCTTTTATTCTGGTATCATTCATGCATCTCACTTCCTTCTTTTGTGCTAGCACCAACAAGGGGACATTTTTATAGTATCCAGGACTCAATGTAATTTGTGACAAAAAAGTGATCTATCCAAAATGATACAAAAGGAATGGCGAAGCCTCACTTTATGTCTTCGCCTCACCGCATCACAAGAGATCTCGATAGCTGTACCTTGATTTTTTGTGGTCATGGCAGCTTCACCACTTAAGCACATCATGTCACAACTGATACATTTATTCAACATGTCAAGACCGAGACTGTCTCCCCTTTCTTCCTTCTGCTCCCCTTGCAGTCAGCTCTGAACCCTGAGGCAGGAGTAACTGGCAGTGTGAGAGGAGAGAATGGGGAGCAGAGTCAACAATTAGGAAGGAGCTACAGAGAAAAGCTGAGACCAGCTGAGGAAAACCAAAGACCGTGATCACTGTATTTACAAAAGCATTTAGGAGAATGCTTTTTAATACCTGCTTTGCTATTTGATTTGAACACTAAATAGCTACACAACAAAAGGGAATGTGTTTCATTCCCTGGCCACTGGCCCTGGGCAAAATGCAGTCTGGAAATGTGTTCTGGCTTCTGGCATTCTGAGCACGGTGCCTGGTGGGTTTCATTGTGCTTCTGCACAAAAGACGTTAGACGTAAGCATGATTTTCAAGCAATATGATCTATTGATTTGGAATCCCAATAAAGTACTCAGGCATATATTTCTCGAGGTTGTATTTTTCCTCCCTTCCTCCTTTGTGCCCCTTTCTGGAAACATCCTGGCTTGTTTTGAAGCTTCAGTGGTGCACAGGTCTGGGTTAAAGCCACCTGCTGGATCAGAACACAAACTGGGAGTTTTAACCCTACTGCAGAGATTGAAAATTTGACTTGTGTGTGTCTGCGTTGTGGATCTGATACCTCTTGTTGAATTCTCAGGCAGATAATAAACAATATTCAATTTTCCAATACAAGGAACTAAAAACATAAGTTATAAAGCTGACTACTTCAAATTGGAGTTTATTAAAATCTTTTGTTGAAATATGGAGATATGCACAAGAAATGCCTTAAACAAAGGAATCCACCATTACTTTATTAATAATACTACATATTAGCAATAATAAGCTTTAATCTCAAAGGATCACACAGAATTGTGGAAAATTACATTTCTATAGCGTGGAAGGAGGAGTGGCATCCACGTCCATAATAGCTTGCCTCCGGAAATCCTATGAACCTGAAGAGAGAATGAAAGGCACCCAAGCATCGAGGACTCTCTTTCATAGGGTTGCTATGAGTCGCCTGCGACTCGACGGCACTTAACAACAACAACAACATATTTAGATTAGTATATGCTGTGCATGTATATTATTTGAATAAAAGTTATTATTATTATTATTATTATTATTATTATTATTATCTAATCATCATCTGTCTATCGAGAGAGAGGGAAAGAGAGAGAAAAGAGTTGTGGGTCCTAGTGGCTAAGGAAGTGTGCTGCCAGCCCAAAGAAAGACATGTGGTTTGAGTTGCCAGCTGGTTTGAGGGAGAAATGGGGCAATTTTCACCTGTGTGATTTCTGGCCTCTATACACCTGTTGGAGTGACCTCTGGTGGCCTAGTGGTAAACAGCTGCACTGCAATCACAAAAACACACAGTTCAAATCCACCAGCTGCTCCGTGTGGCTAAACTGCCTCTATAAACTAGCTGGAGGGTCAGCTATCCATCAGCTTTGACCTGATGGTACATAACAACAACAACAACAACAACAACAACAACAACAAATGCCCACTGGAGGATCAGCTATGAGTCAGTTCAGACTCGGTGGTACATAACAACAGCAACAACATTTACAGCAAAGCCAACAGGGGAAAGTTATTTTGACTTGTTAATTATAACTAAACACCTTGAGGGAACGAGTTGCTGGTCCTAGGGTCTCAGAACTGCAGACTCGAAGGACATTAAAGTAAATCGACTTAACGTGGTCCACTAAGGCAGCGTTTTACACTCTGAGCAGCAACTGAGATCTTAAAGGCTTGGGAGCAGTCATCTAAGTTGCGACTATTTGTCTCTCTTGGTCTTAAACGAAGAGGGAAGGAAATCAAACTAAGAGGGAAGATTCATAGGAATCTCCTTAGAAAACTCCATAGTATTAGTGAACTCTGTGCCCCTCAATGAATGCGACCCTGAGATTAGAACTAGATTGTGCTTGGCTACCATTAAGGACCACTCTCAAAGGAATCAACTGAGGATTGAGTGTGTGTGTGTGTGTGTGTGTGTGTGAAATGTGTGTGAAATATGGAAAACCCTCAAAAACATAATAGCCAGACTTCTTTGTCTAATCAAGCTGGGTGGGACCCATATAATTCTTAGTTAATTTTTGAACCTGGAATAAAGCTCATTCCTGTTACTCATCCTTCAGTCAAACAATTGAAAGATCTATTATGTGAACCATAACACCTAGGAGACACCCACTCTCGGGATAATGAACCACACAAGATCAAAAGGGGAGCATTTACTGGGTGATAGATACAGGAAGTCAGGAAGGGCTAAAATAAAAGGATTAATGAAGATGAGAATTGTGAGGGGGAAGTGGGAAGATGTTTTCATTAATAATTTAAAACATGTGTGCACAAATGATTAAATAGAAAAACAATTTGCTTTGCAAACTTTTACTTAATTAGGAGAGATAAGGAGACAAAGACAAAAGAAGAAAGAAGAGAGGGAGGGAAGGAGAGAGAGAGAGAGAGAGACTGTGTGTGTGTGTGTGTGTGTGTGTGTGTGTGTGTGTGTGAGATGGCTAGGTTTCCAGATCTGCCATTACAGCTCTTTAAAATTCCAAATATGCTGCTTTGTGTGGGAAAACATGAACAATGATTTCTTCTAGCTTGCTGACAATAAGGCCCATGGCTTAGGGTGGGGAGTTTTGGAAGAGCAGGGCCAGCTTTCATGGTATTTCATCAGTTTCCTTTTTTGCCATTCCAGGTTACTCCAAACTTGTTGGCTTTAAACAGCACCCACTTACTGTCCTCAGGTCCCAGAGGTCAGACTGCTGAAGAAGCCATGCTGCAAGCCCATCGTCCTCTGCTTGGTTCATTCTGGCTCACAGCCAGCCCCCATAGAGTTCCTGAGGCTGTGAATCTTAATAGCGGCATCTGACTTAATCAGTCTCCCTTAGAGTGATTGGTGGATTCAAAGTGTCAACCTTTCTCTTAGCAATTTAGCATACAGCCTACTGTGCCAAGTCAGTCTCACTGAGTTGCATTCCATCTGGGCTGCAGTCCTCATGGATGTCCTCAGGGTCTGGGCTGCATTCCTCATGGACACCCTTGGGAACGTCCCTTCCTTTTTCAGCTTCTAAGGGCTGTCAGCTCTCTGAGTCAACAGCCTACACTTCCCACCTTCAAAGCCAGTCACAGTGGCTTAAGTCCCTGTCCTGCTTTTATGCCTCTGGTTCCCTCTCTCCTGCCTCCCTCTTCCACTTACAAGGATCTTTGTGAATATGTTGATCTGGCAGATAATACTGTTAGGGAGTTTTGGTGGCCTAGAGGTAAGAAGCTTCACTATAATCCCAAAAGGCTCACGGTTTAAATCCACCTGCTGCTACGCAGGAGGATGGGCAATCTTCTCCTGTGCTATTCAGTTCCTTTGAAAACCCCCTGGAGTTGGTTCTGACTCAATGACACACAGTGACAACAGGCAGGAAATTCAGGATCACATCCGATGTCATGTTGAGCTGCTTCTCACTCACTATAATGTGAGGTCAATTCGAATGCATAGCGATCTTCCCAGGTAGGGTAAAATTGCCCTGTTGGATTTCAAGACTGTAAACATTTTTTCCACACCACGTAATTAGCTTTTTCTTTATCTTCTTCTTTTTCTATTCAAGTAAGTATTTAGGAATCTAGAGGACTTTTTGTATTGTGACAGTAATAATTACCACTGATTGGTTAATTTAGTACAATGTCTTATCAATCCTAAGGTTGTAAATCTTAATATGAGCAGACCCCCACCTTTCTCCCGTGGAGAAGCTGGTGGGTTCAAGGTATGGACCTTTCTGTGATCAACCTAACATGTTAGCCACTATGATAATAGGTCTCCTCATTCAGCCGCTTAATAACCTTAGATCCATCCATCTCCAACCTAATTCCTTTCTGCAATATAACATAACATATATACAAATTCCAGGGATTATGATGGAAATCTTTAAAGAACATAGTTCTACCTCTCTTAGGTCCCCAGAGGCAAAGGATCCTCTTTGGCTCTCACATTTAATGGGTTGCTGAATTTTAATGATACTGGTTTTGTTCCTACCTTTCACATCTCCCTGTTATCCCTGTTGCCTCTCACTCAATACAAGAATGATCCCATCAATCTGTAATGTCACAAATCCTAGGGGAAAAATCAGTCCTCCAGCATGTAGTAAAAATTCTGTTCATGGAAGTGACTGGGCTGCAAAGAAGAATAATAAATACGTGGGAGAGTTTTCTGGAGGGATTATCCTGAGGAAAAAAGGCAAAGATTACAAATTGTTCCAAATGGTTATGAATGAGTGGTTAAAAGAATGGGAGGGTTGTGCACGGGAAATAGCATCAAGGAAGTCAATGATTCTGGAGGCTCTTTAGCTTCAGTCTAACTATTTTGGATTGCTCTGCATTTGCAAGGAAGAAGTCTATTGGCCTTGTAAAGCTCTTGGATTTACACTGTGTCTGGCCAGCATCATCCTGTCTATGAAGAGGCACTGGGTAGTGCTTTGCTCTCTCCTTGGACATAGAATGAAATGCACTGTGGATCTTCAGTTTCATGAAGAGCATGCTAATGTAAGCTGCAGTAAGGCTCATCTCATTCACAGCCTATATTATTCAAAGAAAATCCTGTCTAACATTCTAATAGTACTTGAAAAGCAATTTAAATCTTTATTTTACCAAAGGAGGATTACCTTCATTTCACAAAGGTGAAGTTTCAAAACTTTTTCTCTCTCTTTCTCTCAGTAGCTCATAAAATGATGGATATTTTTTTTTCTTTTCCCATTTCATCCCAGACACAAAGGACTTTTTCTTTAACCAGGCCACAGAGACTTCCTTGTCTCATCTTTCTTGTTGTTTTTTCCCCCTTAGTTTGATCTTAAAGAATTCTAGGTCTTGAAGTGTGTTGCATGCTGCATGGCTAATCAGAAATATCAGTGGTTTGAACACAAGAGCCACTCTGAGGGAGAATGGTGGTCAGTCTCCTCTTGTTAACAATTTTCAGCTTGGAGACAAAATGCAGGCTTGCCCTGAATCAGAATAATCGGTTTTGGCTTTTTCGTATTGTTTGGGGGCAAATGGTTAATTTGCTCACCTGTTACTCAAAAGGTTGGAAGTTTGAATTACCTGGAGGAAAGGCTTGGAAATGGACTTTGAATAATCAGTCCATGGAAGCCTGTGAGCTACAGCTGGACGCTGACACTCATGGAACTACCATGTGTCTACTGGTAGTTGACTCAATGGCAATTGTATTTATATTGGTACTTGTATCTCTTTACTTGTGGTAAAACCTCACTAGGATTTGACTTTTGAGCCAGAAAAACAAAACCAGCATCTTACTGGACGGTGAGCTACTCACACATTACCAAACTCTCCCAACTACATTTAGCTATTTCATCCAAGGAAGTGAATAGTGAATTTGGGCTGCCTGGTGCTGTGGGGTCATTGCAAGGCAGTCCCCGGGGAGGGGGGGAATGCCACCTTCTCCCAGCTGATGAGACCGATGAGGCGAAGCATGCCAGTTTCAGAGTGAGACCAGAACCCCATCAATGCAGACGCAGCAAGACAGAACCTTGTTGGAGTTTGATTTAAATGGATGCATCACACAAATACTGGATTTCAGCTCACTCAAGAAATAATTAAACTCCGCATGTGAAGCAGGCCCGGGCTGGGCCCTGGCCATGGCAGGAGAACGGCCCCCACTCGAGGCGCCGGGGGAGGGCTCCCCAGGGCCGGGGGCCACAGGCGGAGGCCCGGGCTGGGGCCGTCCCTCCTCCTACCGGACTCTCCTTAGCGCCGTGTCTAGCCTGGCGCGTGTGGACGATTTCCATTGCATGGAGAAGATCGGGGCCAGCTTCTTCTCTGAGGTCTACAAGGTCCGCCACCGACAGTCAGGGCAAGCCATGGTGCTGAAGATGAACAGGCTCCCCAGTAACCGGGGAAACACGCTACGCGAGGTGCAGCTGATGAACCGGCTCCGTCATCCCAACATCCTGAGGTTTATGGGCGTCTGTGTACACCAGGGGCAGCTGCACGCTCTCACAGAGTACATGAATGGGGGAACCCTGGAACAGCTGCTCAGCTGCCCTGAGCCCCTGTCCTGGCCTATCAGGCTCCACCTGGTTCTGGACATTGCCCGAGGCCTACGGTATCTTCATGCCAAAGGTGTATTCCACTGAGACTTGACATCTAAGAACTGTCTGGTCCGACGGGAAGACCAAGGCTTCACAGCTGTTGTGGGTGACTTTGGGCTGGCTGAAAAGATTCCTGTGTATAGGGAAGGGGCAAGGAAGGAGCCACTGGCTGTGGTAGGTTCCCCATATTGGATGGCTCCAGAGGTATTGCAGGGTGAGCTGTATGACGAAAAGGCTGATGTCTTTGCCTTTGGGATTGTCCTCTGTGAGCTCATCGCCCGAGTGTCTGCAGACCCTCACTACCTGCCCCGTACAGAGGGCTTTGGTCTGGATGTGCCAGCTTTCCGAACCCTGGTGGGAGATGATTGCCCACTGCCTTTCCTGCTCCTGGCCATCCACTGCTGCAATATGGAACCCAGTGCCCGTGCCTCCTTCACTGAAATCACCCAACACCTGGAATGGATCCTCGAGCAGCTGCCTGAGCCAGCTCCTGTCATCACGGCTCCTCTGACATACAACCAGGGGTCTCATCTAAGAGGGGGTCCTTCTGCCACACTTCCCAGGCCAGACCCCCGGCTCTCCCGAAGCCGGTCAGACCTCTTCCTGCCCCCATCACCAGGATCACCCCCCAACTGGGGGGACAGTCTTACTCGAGTCAACCCTTTCTCACTACGGGAAGACCTCAGGGGTGGCAAGATGAAGCTCCTGGACACACCCAGCAAGCCAGTCACCCCTCTGCCCCTTGTACCACCATCACCACTGACCTCTACCCACCCGCCCTTGGTGACTACTCCAGAGATCGTGGTCCAGCCTGGGACACCTGCCCGCCGCTGCCGCTCCTTGCCCTCATCTCCTGAGCTCCCCCGACGTATGGAAACAGCACTGCCAGGTCTTTGCCCTCCCCCTACAGTCCCCTCGACTGAAGAAAGTATGGAGTGTGAGGGCAGCAGCCCTGAGCCAGAACCCCCAGGACCAGCTCCTCAGCTGCCTTTGGCCGTGGCCACAGACAACTTCATCAGAACGTGTTCCTCTGCCTCTCAGCCCTGGTCTCCCCGATCAGGACTTCCCCTCAATAACAACCCACCAGCTGTAGTAGTAAACTCTCCACAGGGCTGGGCTGGGGAGCCCTGGAACAGGGCTCAGCATAGCCTGCCCCGGGCGTCAGCTCTGGAACGGACAGAACCTTCGCCACCTCCTTCAGCACCCCGGGAGCCTGATGAAGGGCTGTCCTGTCCTGGCTGTTGCCTCGGCCCCTTCAGCTTTGGCTTCCTGTCCATGTACCCCCGCCCCACACCAGCTGTTGCCCGCTACCGCAACCTGAACTGTGAGGCCGGCAGTCTCCTCTGCCACCGAGGGCACCATGCCAAGCCACCCACACCCAGTCTGCAGCTGCCTGGGGCACGCTCTTAGCAATGGGGCCTGTGGTCTCAGGTCTCCAACTTGGACTTCAGGACACTTTGTGAGGACAGAGTACAAATGCTGGACAGTGCCAACCCCAAATGGGTGGACTAGCCCTTCTCCCGATACAAGGGAGTCTGAGTTTGGACTCAAGAGACCGAGCACTTCTTGTCCAAGTCCCTGGGCTCTCTCTCCCGTGGGGATCCCTGAACCAGACACAGCATTGCCGACACACGAGACTAACACCACGTGCAAACGATTTAAAAGTATTTCAATAAAACTGCCTGGCTGGCTCCGGGCTGCCCCTATCCACTAAAAAAAAAAAAAAAAGAAATAATTAAACTCCAATTCTAGTTGTACATTTTAAACTATAATAGTGGTGAGGCAAATGAAGAGGTGCTTTGCAGATTTAAGAAAAGAAGTAATAGAACGGAAATTGGTAGCGTGAGATGAGTGCTGTATTGATTTTATCAATGGAGGACAGTACCAAAACAGTTGTCTTATTACACTTTTATTCTTTGGAGCATCTGATGGCTGAAAATTTTAAAGAATGTTGAAAAACACCCTTTAGTGAAATTTTACCTAGAAGTAAGAGGAAAGAGAAACCATCTGGAAAATGAAAGACAAAGATGCTATCCTTCTCTGTCACCTCTACCTTGACAACTTTAAATTTTATTTTGAAAAATTGAAAAAAAGAAATAAAAATAATAGTTTATTGGACTCCATATATTTTTACCTTAAAATTACCAGTTATTAATGTTATTCTATGCATGTCTTCCATTTTTTTGTTATATATATAAACATATACACACAAAAACACACATACACTTTTGGTAAAATCATTGAATACATATTGTAAGAAAAAGAACAATGTCCTTATAAACCCAACACTGTGTTCACACTCAATACATTTAACTTTGATACAATAATAGTGTCTTGAAGAAGATGATATTTGTCAGTTTCATCACTGTAAAATATGTTGTACTTCCTGACCAATTGTAAAGGATGACTAAGTATCTTTTATGGATTTACTTGGAGACTGCTATGAAAATATCCCGATCTTCATTAAACTTTGACTCCACACTACTTGATGATTCATTCATTCTTCTTCTTCTTTTTTTTTTTTTTTAATGTTGGCTAGGTTGAGGCTTGGGCTGGGATTCAGGGGATGAATTTTCCTTCTCTGATCTGCACATTATTTTGTGGCATGGACTGTTGATCTGTTTTTTCCTAAGGAATATCATAAATCTCACCTGATCCACAGAGTCTGTCCCATCAGCCCTCCTGCATACCACTGTCTCTTGTGACCTATGGACATGCTTGCAGCCAGTCACCGTCGGGTTGACTCTGACTCAATAGCGCCGCCATTTGTCAGAGCCAAACTACACTCCACAGGGCCTGCTAGGGACTGGTTTCCAAGAGTAGAACACTTGACCTTTCTTCTGAGTTACCTCTGGATGGACTCACATCTCTAAACTTTTCGACAGCAATCAAGTGCTTTCAATGTTTGCACCACTCAGAGACTCTGAAAACTTGTACAAAGAAGTCAATACTAAGTGATTTGTCCCATTAATGGCCTTACATTCCTGATCAGGTTCTAGCCTTTTTGGAGAACAAGTGAAAATAAAATCTGTTGCCATCATGCCACATCCAACTCATATTGACCCTCCACCAGGTTTCAAGGCTGTAAATCTTTGTGGGAGAGACCACTCATGTTTCTCAAACACAGTTAATGTCAACTGGCAACCTTTTGATTGTTGTTGTTGTTTACCATCGAGTCAGAACTGACTCATAGCAGACCCTCCGGTGGGTTTTCAGGTTGTTCATCCTTCTCCTGCGGAGCAGCTGGTAGCCTCGAACCATGTGCCTTCAGGATTGCAGCTTAGCTTCTTGCCCCTAGGCCAGCAGAGCTCCCTTTTGACTAGTAGCTGGAAATGTTTTGCACTACACTGTCAGGGTTCCTTTCATGGGGAATACAGGCCATGTTTTATACACTCTCTCCCCCCACAGCATCTAGTTAGTACTGGGAGATGGGAGGGGAGGGTATTTAAGTATTTAAGTATTTAACATATTAACAATTGATATGACCAAGCATCATATCAGAAGAGACGTCAGAAGAGATGCTGAGTGGCAATGCAGAAAAGCCCCATCACCAGACAGTGTACTCACTGAATGTCAGCCCTGTAGAGAAATGGAGCTGCAGCATAGAAGGGATGGACCAAAACTACATGACCAATTTCTGCGTGTGGAGCAGAGAGTCAATGTGATTGAACAGTGGTCGCATCTTCACTTTATGTTTTGTAATGGAACATATATTTTAAACTAACTTTCAGAAAAGATAGGAGGCTTGCAAATTGCATTTATTAATTACTTGTAATAAAAATGTAGTGACACTAATAATGACAGTGCAAGACATTTTTATGGTCCTAGATAAATGTTTAAAAGCATGTTCCCATTGATGATCTCATTTAATTTTCTTAGCAACTCTGTAAGTTGGACAGGTATCAGTATTTCCGTATTATAGAGCAGGGAACCGATTCTCAGAAAGATTATGCCCTGCATTATAAACATACACATACCTGCCTGCACAGATGTATAAAAGGAGAGATTCTGTGCCCAGGAAGCTTAAAGTCAGAATTGGGAGACCACAGGTACTGATAGGATTGCTTAAAAATATTTACTATGCAGCACATTGAAAATTTCTAGGAACCACAGAAACATTGGCCTTCTTCTCAGATGGATGAAGCTTCTTAGCAGACATATTTAGAGCACAGGTTTGTTTTTTTTGTTGTTGTTTTTTTGGTTTTTTTTTTGTTGTACTAGTTTATTTACAAAATTCGAATACATTGCTTCCAATTTCCCTCACCCACCCATCAAATTGTAGAGCACAGTTTTTGACAAAAACTGTCTTTAAACAGTGAAGCTTTTCCAGGATTTTGAGGGTGTATATTTTCATGTCTCTGGATATTATAAAGAGTTAATGTGTTCAGCTGAGAACTGATAGGTGGAGTGTTTGAATCTACTCTGAGGTGTCTCAGAGAAAAGGGTCTGGTGAACTGCTTCCAAGGAAAAAACACCTATGTAGCCTGGTTCTACTCTGACATAGCTGGAGAGGCTACAAGTCAGAATGGACTTGAAGGCAACTCTCTTGTAAAATTTTATGTATACTGAAGTTGTGTGCCATCAAGTTGGAACTGCCCCAGAGCTGACTCTCCAGAGGTTTTCAGAGGCAATAAATCACACTGGAGGAGACTGCACATCCTTAACCCACAAAACAGCTGATGGATTTGAACTGCACGCCTTTGGATTTGCACTACACTTCTTACCACTAGGTGACCAGAGCTCACATTATACATAATAATACATAATATATGAGAATCTTCATCTTACATATTTGGGGCAGGTTGCTAGGAGAGGCTATTCTTTGGAAAGGGATATCATGCTTGGAAACATTGAAGGTCAGTGAAAGAGAGGGGGACCCTCAATGAGATGAATTGACACAGTGACTGCAGCAATAAACTCAAGTATGTCAGAGATGATGAGGATAGCAGAGGATAGGACAGGGTTCAGATCTGTTGTTCATAGGCTCACAATGAGTAGTACCTGACTTGACAGCACCTAACAACAACAAACAACAAGTAACAACAACAACAAAAGTGGTTATAATGCAGTCTTCCCTATTCTAGTCATTGTCATCCAATCAGAACTGATGCACAGCTGACCCTTCCTGGGTTTTCAAGGCAGCAGATCTCATGGGAGGAGATCTTCCATCCCAGAAAGCCACTGGTGGATTCAAACTGCCAGACTTTGGGCAGGTAACCCAGGTCCCTACAGACTACAGCCCCAGAGCATCCTGGGAGTCACGCTAGTACAGGATATTAGAGATCTAATACAGGTATTTTGAGATCCAATCATGGGTACTCACAGTGGTCGCTGACATTGGATGCAGCGTTTTATTATGCATAGATATGCACATAGATTAAAATCTATGATTTTAATGAAATCCTCTTCCAAGCAGTTGTACAATTCCTGCCCTCAGCGGCTCAAGTATTTATTTGAAATAAGAAATAATCCCAGAGGTACATGGTTCAAATCCACCAGATGCTCTGCTGGAGAAGGAGGGGGAAATCTCCTCCTGTACCAGTCAGATCTGATTTGACGGTACACATAAAAATAATAAAATAAAAATTTTTAAAAATTTAATAAAAAAAAGAAAGACCATTGATGAAATGGATTCTCATAATTGCTGCCACAATGGGCTCAGATGTAGCAATTGTGAGGACAGTAAACAATGGGCTATCATTGTTGCTATGTGCCCTCGAGTCGCCTGCGTCTCATAGTGACCCTATGTACAACAGCTCTGAATCTGTTCTATTTGAAGCCAATTTCACTGTTTCTGACACACCACCCCATCACCCCAGTCAATGAGTCAATCCCTCTCACCCAGAGTCTTCCTCACTTGTACTGTCCCTCCACCCTTCCAAGCATGATGATGAAACAACTGGTCAGGATTTAATTACTGTTGTTAGGAGCTAGAAGGGAGTCCATAGCCTCTAATGACAACAGATTATGGTTAGAATGAATACCAATAATTTTCAAACTTATAATGCATATCACTTTTAAACATCTCACTAATCTATACTCATTTCATGATTTAAAATTACATTTAATGTCTTTCAAACCACCTTTTCTGTGTTATTTTTTCTGTTCCTATTGTTTTCCAATCTTCTTTTCTCAGAATCTTAGTTTCATAATATCTTGTGTCTCTGGAAGGCTTTCCTCTTTATGTTTAAGTGTGCAAAGACCTTGAACAATCCCACTAGTGGAGAAGCATGTGACTCCCTGTTTCCCCTGGGTAGCCCCCTGTGCTGGCCTAGTTCTCCCTGTCTGTGCTCTGTCCACGAGAGAGGACTACATATTTCCTTCTAGGTTACCCAACTCATTAATTTCCTGATCAAGACTAACTGCTAACCAATGATCATCTGGTTGCTGCCATGAACATATTGATTGGTTTAGCTTTTGAGTGGGAATTAAGAGAGGTTAATGGCCCACATTTGATTATGCCTTGGTAAAACACGAGGCTATGGGGGATTGTGGAAAAGACAGGAAATGAAGACAGTTGAGTTTCATTTCAGCTTGGCCACAGTGAGCTGTTACCAAGATACTTGACCCGTTTTCCCCCCAACTCAGAGGTCTTTCCTAGATGTCATTTTATGATCCTCTCTGAGGTCATCTAGGTAGATCGGCCATCATTATGCAGACATGTTCATAAATTCAGAGGGATTTTAGAGTTTCCAAATGCTTGCCTCATGCATTGCTTAATCAGTGGCTTGTAGGAAATGGCCGTGATTAGCGAAGCACAGGGCACGACTTTTACGGCTTCCATTAAGGAGTGTCGCCAGGCCTCGGCTGGTCAGGCTCGGAAGAGCGTTCGCACTGGGAATATATTTGTCAGTAGTTCTGCAGATTGTGTAATTATTGCATCATTTTCTTTCCAGCTCTCATAAATGGGGATTAGAGCTGACATTTGGTAATTTTAAGAGTGTTCTCCCTCTCCCAGCATAGTTAGTGGTAATTGCTGAGAACTTCATTTCTCACGAAGGGCTTTCTTTCGCTGCCTGTGGTTCCTTGGCTCCCACATGATCTGCGCTGGGTGTGAGCTCCAAGGCCATCAAGCAGCAGATGCAGCCAGTTTAATCCATGTAGAAGGAGAAACTGAAAGGAACCAGTTGGAATTCCTTCCTGAGAGCGTGTTTATGAAATTTCTGAAATATTAAAAAAACACATATTCGAAATTTTTTTAAAAAAACTTACGAGGATTGATTCCCACCCCTCCACCCCCCCCCCCTTCAGTCTGCAAGTAAAGGGGCCGCAGGTTCTTCCTTCGTGGGACTCGCTGCTCTCCCACTCCTCACCAGCACATCCCAGGGTCATTGTATGCCAGCCCTGGTGCTGTTGGCGCAGACCAGAGGTCTTCTGAAACCCTTCAGTATCGAGTCCACTCTGGCTCATCTTGATCCTACAAGGCCGAGCAGAATGGTGCATAATGTTTCCAAGGCTGGGGTCTCTGTGGAAGCAGACTGTTACAGCTTCCTCCTTCCGTAGAGCTCGTGAGTTCAAACCATGGAGCTCAGGTTAGCAGCTGACCCTGTAACCACTGTGCCATCAGGTCTCCCTGACCCAGCCTGGCACAAAGTGTGTGATTGCCAATCTGCACCAAAGGGTCTGTCTTTTCCACTATACCGCCTATGGCCTCACATTCATCATTCTTTTTTAAATACTATTTTTAATTGCGATTTTAAAGAAAGTTTACAGAAAAGTTAGATTTTCCTTCCTTCCTTCCTTCCTTCCTTCCTTCCTTCCTTCCTTCCTTCCTTCCTTCCTTCCTTCCTTCCCATTTTTACCCCCTCTCCATTTCTCTCCCATCCCCAAGTTCTCTTTTTTGTTTATTTAAAATATTCTTTCACTGTTTCACAATTACTTCTCTCTCCCTCAGTTCTCTTTGCAATGTACTTCTTAATCTGAGCTGTTGTTATACATATAATATCTAATCATATATTCCTTTTAAACAGTTCTTTCCTTCATCTGGTCCAGTGCAATGTTCATTATCTATTCACTCTTATCTTCTCCCAAGCCCTCATGTCAGACCTGTTTTATAACAGTGGTGCTATGCACTATTTGTCCTTTTGTGACTGAGATATTTCACTCAGCATAATGTCCTGCGGGGTCACCCATGTTGTGCAATGTTTTATGAGTTCATTGTTTTTCAATACTGTGTAATATTCCATCATAGGAATATACCATACCTTTTCTACCCATTTGTTTGTTGATGGACACTTGGGTTTTTTCAGTCTATTTGTTATTGAAAATAATGCAGCAATAAACATGGGTGTGCTTATATCTGTTTGGATGGCAGTTACGGTTTATTTAGAGGGATTTCTGTTCTCATGTTCTTTAAGGTAATTTCTACCTAAAATGATGTTAGAGTTGACAGCTTCTCCCAACATTATCACACACAGATGAGCACAGACACCACTCACACATACATGCACACGTCCAGACTCATATGCTCGTGTATTAGACCAAAATGGAATTTTGGAATGTGTACACACACACACACACACACACACACACACACACACACACACTTACTGCAAGAAAAACCTCAACAGATTAAGCTCATTGCCACAGAGTCAGAATCCACTCTTAGGTGACCTCCAGTGGGCTTTCAGAGGCTGAAATTTTGTGGTGAGGAGATTGCATGTCTTTCTTGCAAGGAGCAGCTTGGTAGATTACATTAGTAGTGCAACTCCTTAACATTAGGCTAGCAGCAAGAAAAGCCACCTGAGTCTTAACTGGATAGGTGTCACAGTCTCCTGGAGCTGGACTGTGGCTGTAAGTCACCTCCTCTCACCTCTGCTGCAATCTTTAGGAGAGATTCTTGAATCTTTTGCATCTTGTTTGGGCTCTGGAGGTCTATCAGGTAGAAAAATTTATGGGGAAGATGCTAACCCAAAGGTCATATCTTTCTGGCAGTTAAATCAACCAGCTGCTCCGTGGGAGAAAAATGGACATTCTCCTTCCCTGAAATCTATAACCTATGAAAACCCACTAAGGACCCAGCTATGAATCAGTTCCAACTTGAAGGCAATGAATTTGAGTTTTCTGAAAGGGGATGGAGTTGAGAGGACAAGATCAAAGCTCTGCCTGCCACATGTGGCATTTTTCAGGCAGAAAGATGACTGAGGATTAAGGGTCTGGTAGGGTCTGGGGCTCCTTGCCGGGATATTATCCATTTCATTTCTGAAGTTTTGGTAGCCCAGTGGTAAAGAAGCTGTGCTCCAATCCCAAAGACATGCAGTTTGAATCCATCAGCTGCTCCGCAGGAGAAGGATGGACAATCTCCTCTCATGCAATTACTGCATCTGAAAACCCATTAGAGGGCCAGCTGTGTGTTGGTTCTGACTTGATGGCACACAACAACAACAACAAATTGCACAAGAGGAGATTGCCTATCTTTCTCACTCAGACCTGCTGGTGGTTTCAAACTGTCAGAGAGATGTGACTTATGGGTTGGCAGTGCTGTTCTCTGTGGCCTCGGTCACCAGATCCCCATCTAGACTGACAGAAGAACATACAATTGTCTACTCAAAAACTTCCTTTTTGGAAAACTGCTCCTTCTCCTCCTGCTCTACCCCCTAGCCTCCCCAGAGATCCGTCACATTGACTCAATAATAATTTCAGAATATTCCTAACAGTGTGATTGTAGAGACAAATATTTTTCACATGGGACTGGGCGGGGGGGAGGATGAAGCAAGCCTGATGATTTCTTCCTATTCTGTCACAAAGCCAGTGGTGTTCTTGGCAAAGCCACCACATCTTTCTGTCTCAGTTTTCCCATTTGTGAGTATTAAGAGCTTGAAAAAAATAACAAGTCAGATTACAAGAACTAGAAAGCTGCTCCATCTCTCTCTTCTAGAGAGGACCTTTATCACAATACTGGATTTTAATGGGTTTTTGTGGTTGTTGTTTTTATGTGTCGTTGAATCAACTACAACTCACAGTGACCCTATGCACCTACAACAGCTCTGAACCTTGCCCTATCTTGAGCCAACCTCACTGTCTCTGACACGCCTGACCTTATTGCCATAATCACTTGGTAAATCCATCTAATCCAGGATTTTCTCTCCTGCTCTGACCCTCTACCTTTCCAAGCATGTTTCTATCAAAATTCTGGCCCCTTCTGACAACATGCCCAAAGTATGTGTGATGGAGCTTCAAAATCCTTGCTTCCAAGAGCAACTTGGTTTCACCCGTTTTAGGACAGACCTGTTAATTCTCTTCAAATACCATGGTATGTTCAATACTCTAGCCCCACAACTCAAAGGCATCAGTTCTTCTTATATTGTTTTTAGTTATTGTCCAGTTTTCTGATGCATAGAAAGCAATTAAGAAGAACATGGCCTTGATCAGGCGCACCTTAATCTTTAGACTGACACTGTTGCTCTTTAGTACTCTGGAAAGGTCCCTGACAGCAGACTTTCCTAGTGTAATTAATCTTTTTCCAGACTGCTGGTGCAAAGAGTGTTGACTGTAGAGCCAAGCAAGCTGTAATTGTCAGCAACCTCAATCTCTTCTCCATCTATCATGGTGCTGCCAGTTGGCATGGTGGTGAGGATCTTTGTATGCTTGATGTGAGATGCAATCCATATAGAAGCCTGAGGGTAATAGTGAAATGAGTACACAAGGACAAAAGTGTCTGAAAGAGGACTCAAGTAAGGTAGGAATTTGACCCTAAAGTCATTCTTGCTTGCTTTTTTATGTTTGTTTTTGGGTGTTTTTTTTTTTTAAGAAAATTTTTATTTTATACTACTGGTTTACTTGCAAAGTTCACATGCACTGTTTTTCACACCTGATCTTTCCCATTTCCTTAACCCACCCCCTCCTTCTACTCTTCAAATTGTGTGACACTATGATTACCCTCCCCCATCCATCCTCACTCCTCTGCTCCCATCCTCCCTCACTTGGATCCTCAGACACATTTTTCTAGTTCTCTGTTTCTACAGTAATGGTCTTATACAGTATTTGTCGTTATGGGACTAAGTTAGTTCACTTGGCACAATTCTTGCTTGCTTTTAACAAGTCAATCAAAGCTTTAAGAACAGCAGGCTGTGTGAAGTGGGACATATTCCCATTCCCAACAACCCGATGCTGATGTTGGGTGCCATACTGACCTCCATATGACAGAATTCTACTATCTCACAAGGTTGTCATAGCTGCAATCTTTCTAGAAGCAAGTAATTTCTCCCATTGAGCCACTGATGACTTTTTGAACTGCCAACCTCCCAGTGTATATGACTGCCCAAATGCTGACCTCTGAAGAGTGAGGCAAAGAGAGGATCTACATCTTCTTGGTGCCTCAGGATAGACAACAACTTGAACTGTAGATGTGTTATGTCTCCTGTGTTCTTAAATGTTGTGTGTGTGCAATTCTGTGAAAGCCACTTACCCTGTCTGAGCTTTGGGTGAGATGGAAGCTTCTATCTAGGAGACTATCTGCCTAGTGCGTGCAAAAGCATACAGCTGGTATTTCACAAGCGCTCTAATAGAGACACATCCCTTGCCCAGACACTTGGCCCTAGATTATAGCAAATTCCACACAGCAGAGAGGACACAAGTGGATACCATTCAGCTCAGTTGGTGCCTGCGGAGCATGTTGCTTTTAAATATCCCCGCTTGCAGGAGGTTTTCTAAAGGTCAGCTCATCACAGCTTATTAAAGAGGATGATTAAGTCATCTGGCAGTTTGTGAAAGAAAAACAGATGGATTTAAACAGCATCCTCCCCTATGATCGACATTTTCCATTAAATATCAAAGTGAGATGGTTTGAGCTGCTTGTGTTATTATTCTCCAAAGGATCCAGGGTGCTATTGGCTATGGCTCAGGTGGCTTATTCTTTGTTAGAGCCCAGCTATTAGCCTTGTTCCTGTCACTGTCAGTTACTGGAGAATCCATCATGCTGTGACTTACAGGGAGATGTGCTAGGAGGGCTTCATTTCCTCTTCCCCTGGGGGAGTGGCAGGGGGCAGGTGACTTCAGGAGGTGAGCAAATTGGATTGATTACCATCTACAGAGTGGGCGAGAGCTTTGGTTTACTCATGCTAGTGGGACTGGTGAGCTGTCAGATCCACTCAGCAAAGGCCCAGAGAGGATGAGCAGGGTTCGGATCTCAAATGCTCAAAGCGAAATCTACAGCGAACTCTAAATTGGGAGGGTCTTTACAAATCAGAGAGCACCAGTAGTGATAATCATGATAATAATAGTATGAAATGACCACAAATGCCACAACCAAGATTTTGGATGAGGTGTTTCTGTGCCCTGTTTCTGTGCACTGATAAGTGTGTGGCTGTTGCTGTTCGGTGTGTCTAGTTGAGTATGACATACAGCGACCCTATGAACGACTCTCTGTTCTATCCTGTGCTGTCCCTGTCATCTCTGATGCACTTGAGCTCACTGCTGCAGTCACTATCCATCTTGTTGAGGGTCTTCCTTTCCTTTACTGACCCTATAACTTTCCAGGTATAATATTTCTTTTTAAGGACTGGCCCTTCCTAATACCATGTCCAAAGTACGAGAGACAAAGCTCTACTACCCTTACCTTTAAGAAGCACTCTTGTTACACTTTCTCTATCAAACATGTCTGTTTGTTCTTTTGGCAGCCCGTGGGATATGCAGTACTCTTCTGCAGCACCACAACTCAAGGGCACTGATTCTTCTTCTGTCATCCTTAGTCATTCCTCAGCTCTTGGACACAAGTGTTTGTAAACACAATGGCCTAAATCAGACGCAGCTTACTCTTTAGACTCACATCATTACTCTTTAATACTTTGGAGAAGTCCTTGATAGGAGACATTCCTAATGCAAAGGATCTTTCAATATTTTGACTTTTGTACCAAGGATGTTGATTATGGATCTAAGTAAGATGAAGTCCTTGGTAGTTTCATTATTTTCTCCATCTATCACCATGTTGCCTATTGATCCTTTGGTGAGGATTTTAGGTTTCTTGATGTCAAGATGTAATCCATACTGAAGGTTGTAGTCTTTGATCTTCTGAAGCAAGTGCCTCAAGTCCACAATTTCAGCAAGCAAAGTTGTGTGATCTTTACAATAATCCTGATGCTTCATTCCTCCTCATAAAGTCCAGCTTCTTAAATGATTGAATCAGCATTCTGAAAAAGGGAACACTGCATGGTTTAAAATCAAGAAAGGATATGTGTGAGTGTCTAGTGTACAGGTTCCCCGGGTGATGCTAGTGCTAACTAAATATTTATAAGTTCAAATCCGCTCAGCGATAATTCAGAAGAAAAGTCTGCCAATCAGCTTCTGAAAGATTGGTCACTGAAAACATTACGGAATCTAAGGGCAGGTCAATGAAGGAACCAGAACCAACTGGTTTGGTTTCATTGGCCTGAAGGCTATTGTGATACTAATCGATACATCCTTTCTCTATCTCTTTTTATGCTTCCTTTCAAGCAAATAACTGTCTCAGCATTTTACGGTTCATGAGTGATACAGGTAAAGTAGAAGGCAGAAGTAGCCTGTTAGCTCTACTGTCTTTGGTTTTTTAAAAGTTTAAATGCTTAGAGGAACTTGGAGTTTGCCAAGGAGGTAGAAGAAAGGGAGACATGATTTTGTAGGCTGGTGGCAGAAGATAGTAGGGATACAGGAGAGTTGAGGGGCTTTCCACTCCCCCCCCCCAACTCTGTCCTTCACAAGACTATGAACTAGGGTACAGAGACTGTCGCAGGCTCTGGGATAACTCCCTGATCCCAATGTGCTCTGTTTATTTGTTGTCTGTTACCTCTGTGCACTCCCGTCAGGGTCTGCATGCCCCAAGGTCAATGATATTGGCTCTTCTCAGGAACACATCTATTACCAATTTTCCCTGTCCCTGGCAACTCACAGTTTCATCCAATTACTTGAATTCCTTCAATTGCCAAGAAAGAATGCTCATCTTCCAGAATGATCAGGAGGTCTGTATCAGGGAACACTGAATACTGTTGGGGAAAGTGAAACTGAACGCATGGCCACATGCTTTTAAAATGGGATTTTACTATAGGACAGAATGAATAACACAAAAGTGGACAACAGTTTCTATGGGCCCCGGCATTTCATTTTTATTACTTTTATTGACTATTCAATAAAAGAATATGACACCCTTTCAAATAGTATGCTTGCAGCCAACAGTTATGAAGCTAAATGAAGACAGCAGATCTGTGTTATCAGCTCGAGTGACATTAAGCAAATTCCCAGATGCATTTCTCCCGTATTACACATAGTCTAACACAAAGACAGCATTGATTTGCTCAGGTCCTGGTAGCTCAGCTGCTTCACTGGCACACTGCACTGCGCCCCCTGCAGAAATAGTTTGGTACTGTAGTGTGTTAGGGCTTTGAACTCAGAGCACTGCTGTTGCTGGTTCATAATAATGCTGTTCCCTTCACTTGTTCCACAACTACTACTCATGCTTGGTTATTTATCGACACGACTTTAGGTAGTGGGGAATAGAGATGAGGAAGATATAGCCTCTTCATTTTCTGTGATTTCACTCTCTGGCAGGCGAGATAACCAAAAGTCACCCTTTCGTACAGCTCTTAGGGAGTTCTAGGGAAGCTCTAGGCAGAGGGTGACATGCTGCTCGCTCAGTCCAGTCTTATGGGGTGGGGAATAGGGTGGGTTTCTGAAGGGAAAGGTAACTGAAGGAGGAAAGGGAACGGGCACTAGCATGTGCAGAGAGGCAATAGTGAAACTTGATTGTTTGACTCAGGTGTTTTCAGAATGCACCTTACCAACCACTAATGTTTTCTCCTGAGTAACACCTGCAGCTGTGGTAGCAACTGTGGTACTCTGCTTCTGTAAAGACTTAGAGACTTGCGAACCATGGATACTTTTATTCTGTCTTCTGGGCCATCAAGAGTTAGAACTGCCATCGCCAGAACATGATAACAGCCCAAATGTCCAGCCATAAGTGAATGGATTGAGAAATTATGGTACATTCACAAGATGGAATACTACACAGCACTCAGGAGCAATGATTTTTTTTTCAAAAAAATTACTGTGTTACTATAATACTGAAGGCGCGCAGTTCAAATCCACCAGATGCTCCACTGGAGGACAGGCAATCTTCTCCTGTGCCAGTTGAATCTGATTCCACGGTACATAACAAGAAAAAAAAATTACTGTGTCACTTGGGAAGGAATGGAGATCAGTAAGCTGAATGAACGTAGTCTCATAAGGACAAATACTGCATTGAGACCATTATTGTAAAAATAGTAGGATAATTAGTAAAATGTGTATGGGGGTCCCAGGAGTGAGAGCAGAGGGGTCAGGATGGGTAGGAGGAAACCACAGAGTCACACAATTTGGTGAGAAGAGGGAGGGGCTAAAGGAAATGGAAAAGATACAGTGGGGACCTGGAAAGAGAGGGCAGTGGTGAGCATAGTCCAGTGATGACTAATTTAGTAAAACACGATGTATGACAATGATTATAGGAAACATAATGTCAGTGAAGGAAACTGTGGGGGGAAATCGCATAGTAAAAAAAGGGGGGCAGAACTGGCTTAACAGAAATACTCCCCCCTCTTTTTAGATATTGTCATTGTTGAGAGCCATCAAGTCAGGACTGACCCATAGCTGACCCTCCAGCGAGTTTTCAGAGGCAGTTAATTGCGTGGGAGGAGATTGCCCATCCTCCTTTTGTGGAGCACCTGGTAGATTCGAACCATGTGCCTTATCAGAGTCTTACCACTTACTTATTGGCAATTTCTTACTACTAGGCCACCAGAGTTCCCTAATTTTCAATTTTAAAAATATTACTGACTTCAGCCACATTTATAGTTTAATTCAGATGTTTTTATTTAACTGCTCCTTTCACACGGAACAAATGAAACATCTTGGGAAAATACAAAAGATCATTTTTAAGAAGTTGATTACTACATTCTATCTTTCTGAAGAATTACAGTAGACTCACAGACCATATGCCTCCAAGCGACTCGCCTGTCCTTAGTCCACACTCAGCCCTCTTGCACCTCCCATCTTGGTGACTTGAGATTGTTGAGAGCTAGGTGTTATCTTACCCCTTTGTCTCTTGCTTCTTTAAAAGATTATGGTACATTTTTTACTTTCTAGTTAAAAAAAAAATCATGTCAAGCCTTTGAAATGCACCAGAGAGGCCAGGGAGACAGTCATGTCCCTGAACTTGGCAGTTAGGAGACCATCTCTGTGACCCTGGCCAGAAGAGTTCTGGAGGAGCCAGCTTAAAGTGAATTGAGGATTGAACGAGAGCTGTTAAACGGAAATTAGCGGCTATCCTTCACAGCCAGGTGGTGGCTCATGCAGGGAAGAGGAAAGATGGTGAGAACAACTCTAGACATTTTCATATTACTCATCTCACTGTTTAATCTGCCCAAATTTGACAAAAACAAAGCCAAATCACTAGCATGTGAGGCACTTCTGGCTCATGGTCACCTCATGTGTGCCGAAGGGTGCTAACGTCTGCTGCTCTGGGAGGTAGACCAGCAGGCCTTTCTTCTTAGTTGTCTCTGGGTAAATCCGAACTGCCAAAATTGTCAGGGTGAATTCTTGATTGTTTGCACTGCCAAGAAAATAGAAATTACATATGTATATGCACACATTGGTAAATTAGTCCCCAAATATCCCGTGTTTCCTAAATAGCAAAATTTTAAGACACCATATCTATCACTGAATTGTGGTGTTGACAAAGAGAATTTGCCTTTGAATTGTAGTGCTGAATCAAATTGTTGGCAAAGACTCAATGCCTTTGAATGGTGATGCTGGAGAAGAATACTTAATATTTTGGACTGCCAAAAGAACAAGCAAGTCTGTTTTGGAAGTAAGGCAACCAGAATGCTCCTTAGAGGCAAGGATGGTCAAGTGTCATCTCATATACCTTGGGAAAAAGACTTGATGCTGGGAAAGGTGGAAAGTCAGAGAAGTGAATTGACACAGTGAGGGCAACAGTGGACTTGAGCATCACAGAGATTGTGAACATGGCACGGGCAGGGCAAGGGGCAGCTCTGTTCAAAGGATCACTATGAGATGTAGTTGACTTAACATCACGCAACAACAACAATAATGTGTCATTGACAACTACGAAGAAAACACAGTTTCCTTTTTCCTCCCAAAGCATCAAGAGTAAGTGCTTGTTGTGTGAGCATGCAGAAATTCATCATTCCTGCAAAGGGACACCGTTTATGGCACACATAACACTGTCTGCTCTCTCAGAGCCTGTTTCTACACAGTCTCCCTGTTTGCTGATGAGATGTTCACACATCAGTGATATCGATTAGCTTACAACACAGCCCATCAGTTGGCTCAACTCCGGAGGAGGGTAGAAGTGCCTAATGAGCCTCCAAATGCTAGTGGCCCCTCGTTGGCCTCCTCATGTATGATGTGTATCCGGCTCATCTGCTCCCACGCACCAGCTACAACAACCAACGGTGAAATAAGAGCAGGATTTCGAGCCCAGCTCTGCTGTCCCAGCTGTGTGGCCCTCTCTCCCCAGCTCCAGGATGAGTTTCACTCACTTCCTTCAGCTCCCCGTTACACCCTTCTGCTCATCTCACCATTTCCCTGGCATCTTGCTCTGTAAAATTGATCTGGACAACCTGGAAATGGCAAACTTATTTTAAACAGGCTCTTCACTATGTGAGTGGTGTCAGAGTATATGGAAAACGGTGCCAACCGAGCCTAGAGTCACACACACATCATGCATACGTATCCCACACGTTTTTCAACAGCTTTTATATGAAATCCTCTGATGACCACCCTACTTTGTAAGGTGCTTTGGGCATGTTGTCAGGAGGGCAAGACCTTGGAAAAATGCATCATGGTGGGGAAGGTCAGAGAAAGAGGGGAAGACCCACAACACGATGGACTGACACAGTGACTGTAACAATGGGCTTGATCATGGCAGAGATAGTGAGGACGGTGTAGGAGAGTGTAAGGGTCCAGTCTGTTGTGCACAGTCACTGAAAGTCATTGTCTACTGGCTAACAACAACAATATACCAGACTCTTTGATAATCCCCTAGCTCTCATCAGGGACAGTGGTGGACAGATGCCCCCATGGAAAAATGACTGTATCATGCTAGGCATTGTGTGGGTGAACAGAGTTAGTGCGAAGATGGATTAAAACAATGGCCTCCCCCTCCATCCAGTGTATACCTCCCTCTTGTCTTTTCTCCAGAAATAGTAGTATTTCAGTATTTGTTAATTCAATGCTCACAATGACTTTATGGAATATAAGTACTTTGAATAGTGAGAATTAACAGTATAAACAAGAACTTGATTTAGAATATTAAGTTGTTCACCAAAATTCCCTGTGATAAGCATCCTTTAAGGTAAAATATAAACATTTTTATTGACTTTAAACTACTTCAAATTGAAATGACAACATCCAAAGGTGCATAGTGGATTTGCTTTTTGTAAAACAAAAGTACAAGTTGGTAGAATGAACTGAGATATGATTCCCAAAGAAATGGAATCTGTTTTTTAAATGAATATTATGTACTGGTTTGCATACAAAAGTTGTATGCACTGTGTTTCATTTATATACACTGTGTTTCATGCATTTCTCCACTCACATTGTGTTTCACATTATAATACCCATACATTGTGTTTTAGAAAATGAATCTCCATTGATCCATGCCCACCATTAAGCCCCCCTTTTCTTGAAACCATGCTTCTTTAGAGAGGTAAGCCTTTTCCCTACCCACTCTCAATATACTGGGCTAATTTCCAGTGGACAATTTGAAATGTCACACATATATTAATCTTTATAGTTAAATCAATTTATGTAGTACTAGGCCTCTTCCTGCATATAAATGAGCACAGACAGTAAAATTGTTGAACGGCCATTCTGTCGTTGTCATCACAGTTTTTTAAAGTGCTGAGTTGGTCTGGCACCACTATATCATCATCTACTAACACACCAGTCCAGATGCCACGGCCATGACCTTTGGCCCAGACAGTGTTACTCAAGTAGAAAAAGATGGTAAGTGTGATCGAAACCCTGAAAGTATGCAAAAATGGCATTCTACCCAAAGAATGGCTGTCACACGACAGCAAATATTTCTGGGAAGTAGAGACACTAGAATTTCTAGGAGTTGACTCTTCAAGAAAACTACATTGCAGAGGATCTGAACCCAAAAGTGAAGCTCCTGTTCCATCAGGAGCATGCCTTGGTCACCTGCAAGTCACATTTTCTTGATATTTATCAGTGGTAGCAATCTTTATTTGTTGAGGATAGATCTGTTTACTGACAAATGTCATTTGTCATTCAGAGCACAATTTGGAAATGCTCAGTTGAAAAATAAACTGACTTGTTTAAGGGAAAGCCAGAAGAGTGTCATATAGTCCATTTATCATTCACCCTCTTAGTTTGTCTCTGTAGTTACTGAAAGTTACTGTAGTCACCTCTCTGTACTAAGGAGCTTGAGTAGAAAAATTCAGAACCGGTTATTTCTGGGCATTAGAAGCCAAGTATGTTTAAGAAGTGTTGTGTGGCACAAATTGTTAAGTACTTGCCCACTAATGATAAGAGTGGTGGCTTGCATTTCTGCCGAGGTGATTTAAATACTACCAGAAGCCATCTACAGGTATAATGCAATTTCAATTCAGATCCCATCATCATCCTTCAAAGATATAGGAAAAGTAATCACCAACTTGATAAGGGAAGGAATGAGACTCTGAATAAACATAGCACTACCAAAGAAGAAAAAGAGAAGTTAGGAGGCCGTACACATTCTGGCCTCTAAACTAAGTACACAGTCATGGTAAGAAAACATCCGGGCACTGATAACCGTAACAGATACATCAGTCATGGAATGGAACTGAGAACCTAGAAATAAATGTATTCACCAGTGAACAGCTGATCTGTGGCAGAGATGAAATTCATTAAACAGGGAAAAGAGAGTAAAAAACAGGACTGGAAAAAACAGGATATTTATTTTTTAAAAATAAGATCTTTGCATCATATCACTTAGAAAAGAACGTAAAATGGATGAAATGGATGAAAAAAGTGAATGAAACAAATCCCTAAAGATTGTTGCTGTTGTTGTTATGTGCCGTCGAGTCGTTTCCGACTCATAGTGACCCTATGCACAACAGCCCTAAACCCTGCTCTATTCTGCGCCAACCGCACCGCCTCTGATACACCCATCCCGATTACCCCAGTCACCGAATCAATCCATCTCATAGAGGGTCTTGCCCTCCTGCACTGTCCCTCCACCCTCC
>NW_006399910.1:7457363-7472213 GCF_000299155.1 Elephantulus edwardii | reverse complement strand
TGAATCTACTAGCTGCTCCAGGGAAGAAAGATAAGAAGTCTTCTCCTCCTGTGTGGTTTTAATGCCTTTGAAAACCCACTGGAGGGTCAGCTATGGATGTGTTCTGACTCATCGTACCCAACACAATCTATGATATAAGTAGACTATCAAATGTAATTGAAAATGCACAATCAGCAAAGCATAGCCAAAACAAGGATTTTCTAAATTTAAATCCTTATCTGCATATAAAGACTTCTCCAAGAGTAAAAAAATAGGGCCTATAAACTAGAAAAAATATGTCAATACTATATCTGAGAGAGACTATCATTAAAATTTACTGAAAATTCAACACTTGAACGATAAAAAAGATAAACAACCCAACTACAAAATGGGCAGAGGGCAAGAAAGTATACTTGACAAAAAAACGCATTCAGAGGATCAACACCACTGATTACTACTCTTACTCATTTGGGAAGAATGGGAATCCCAGAACACTTGATTGTGCTTATGCGAAACTTATGCTTGAACAAGGAGGCAGGCATCAGAATAGAGCAAGGAAACACTACATGGTTCAAAATTGGGAAGGGTGTGCATCAAGGATGTTCCCTATCTCCATATCTTTTCAATCTATATGCAGAGCAGGTTATGCAGGAAGCTGGGCTCTATGAGAACTGTGACATCAGGATTGGAGGTAGACTCATCGACAATCTGCAGATGGACACAACCCTGCTTGCTGAAACTGAGGAGAACCTGAAGCGCTTGTTGCAGAAGGCCAAGGATTGCAGCCTTCAGTATGGATTGATGCTCAATGTCAAGTAAACAAGATTCTCACCACTGGACCTATTGGCAGCATCATGACAGATGGTGAAGAGAATGGGATTTTTGGCAGCTTCAGCGTGCTTGACTCTACAATCAACACTCTTGGTACCAGCAACCAGGAAATTAAAAGATGAATTGCATTGGGATAGTCTGCTGTCAGAGAACTTTCCAAGGTACTGAGGAGTAATGGTGACATTCTGGAGACTAAGGTGGAGACTAACTTGATATAGGCTATGGGCTTTGCCATTACTTGCTGTGCATCAGAAAACTGGACAATGACTACAGATGATAGAAGGAGAATTGATGCTTTTGAGCTTTGGTGCTAGAGCAGAGTATTGAATATACCATGGGCTGCTAGGAGAACAAACAAGTTTGTCCTGGAGAGGGTGAAGCCAGGCTGCTCCTTGGAGGCAAGTATTCTGAAGCTTCTTTTGATATACTTTGGACATGTTGCAAGGAGAGACCAGTCCTTGGAGAGGGACATCATGTTTGGGAGAATGGAGGGACAACACAGGAGAGAAAGACCCTCGAAGAAATGGATTGATTCTGTCACTGGGGTAATGGGGATAGGTGTGTTGGAGACAATAAGATTGGCAAGGGATAGAGCAGGGTTTTGGACTGTTGTTCATAGGGTCACTATGAGTCATAAGCAATTCAATGGCACATAACAACAACAACAACAACAACAACAACAACAACACTCATTATCATCAAATCAGAGCTGATGCACAGGTGATCTCCACTGGGTTGTAAATCACACAAGAAGAGACTGCCCATCTTTCTGTAGAGGGGCAGCTGGTGGATTCTAGCCACAAGACAGATACAGCCTTTAGGTGAGCAGTGCAACTCCCTGTTGACTACCTCACCAAAGGCTCTCTGGTGCTTCTTTAGAAAGTTGGAAAGAGAAATATCACTTGATCCATCATTCCCACCAGTAGGCATATATATATTTTTTTTAATTGGTTTTCATACAAAATTTGTATACATTGTGTTTCATTTAGGTACATTGCGTTTCACACATCCCTACATTCATATTATGTTTCATATGATCGTTCCCACACATTGTGTTTTATAAAAGGAATTACCATTGATCTATGCCCACTGTTACCTCTTCTTTTCATATCCCCACTGGGTCTTTCCTAATTCCTTCACCCCCTCCCTTCAACCTGCAAACTCCGTGACCCTGTGATTTCTCTCTCTCTTGACCCTCGCTTCCTCTAAACTCTTCCCTTCCCTCTTTGGAAGTTTATGCACATCTTACTAGGTATTATTTTATTTTTAAGATTATGGTCTTATGCAGTATTTGTCCTTATGAGACTGAGTTAGTTCACTCAACATAATGTTCTTCAGCTTATGTTTTCCCATCTTACATAGTATTCCATTAAATCATTGACCCTAAGTAGTGCATAGTATTCATTGTATAAATGTACAATTTTTCAATCTATTAATTCGTTGATGGACATTTGGGCTATTTCCATGTTTTTGCTATTGTGAATAACACTGCTTTTGAACATCAGCATATGAATGTCCATTTGTGTCTCAGTTTTGTTTTCCTCAGGGTATATTCTTGGCAGTGGAGTAGCTGGGTCATGGATCTTAAAGAAATAAGAGCTGCCACAAGAGAAGATCTAGGCACACCTATGTTCATACCATGGATTAGCAAGAGAATAGGCAAGTCTGTTTCTAGACATGAAATTGGAATGCTTTCCAGTTTCTGAAAATGAAACTGGAATGCTCCTGGGGAGCAAGGATGGTGAGACCCAGTCAAACATTCTTTGCACATGTTATCAGGAAGGGCCAGTCTTTAGAAAAGGACATCATGCTTGGAAGGGTGGAAGGCCAAGACAAGAGAGGAAGACCCTCGATGAGAGGGATTGACACAGTGACTGTGGCAGTGGGGTCAAGTGGGGTCGGAGACGGTGAGCTTGGATTAGGATGAGGCAAGGTTCTGAGCCATTGTTCATAGAATCGCTATGAGTTGTAGTCAACTCAATGGCACACAACAACAACAATAACATGTTCATAGTATCATTGTTTAAAATAGCAAAGGAATAGAAACAACTCATATATCCATCAACAGATGAATGGTACATTTACACAATGAAGTAGTATGTGACTTTAAAAACAATGAAGAATTCTTGAAACACTGCATAATATGGATGTATCTAGAGGACATTATGCTGAATGAAATAAGTCAGTCACAAAAGGACAAATATTGTTTAACAATACTATTTTAGAAAGTTAAGGAAAAGTTTGCACACAGGTGGAATCATTCTTGGATAGTTACTAAGAATAGGAAAGGGGGATGGGGAGTAAAAACAAGTAAACCAATAATAGACACATATAAAGAGGGTTGAATGATAATACAGGAAGAGAGAAATCATCACCACAATACCAGTAAAGGAAGGAATAACAAGAGATATAGAAGGATGTATGGAAATCAGAATTGCAAGGAGGAAGTGTGGACAGTGTGATTTCATTGGAGGCAAGGATTTGGAAGCTCTGTCTCATATGCTTTGTGCATGTTGCCAGGAGGGGCCAGTCCTTAGAGAAGGCCATCATATTGGAAGGGTAGAGGGTCAGCACAGGAGAAGAAGATCCTGTCTGAGATGGATTGACTCAGTAACTGTTGTAATGGGGGTAGATGTGAGTTGGCTCAGGATAGGGCAAGGTTCAGAGTTATTGTTCATAGAGTCTCTATGAGTCGTAGTTGCCACATAACAATAACAACAATGGAAATTGATGTTATTGAGCAAACTATGTATGAATGGTTGAATTAAAACTGGACTTGCTTTTGTAAGTTTCACTCAAATTACCAAAAAAGGGAAAACAAGATGAAGCGAGAGACACTCCCCATCTTTCTCTCACCTCCTTTTTCTCAGACCCATTCCTTTTTACCTTTAGAGGAAATAAAGTTGAAAGAGACAAAATTAAAGTAAAATTTATTAGAAATAAAAGGTATTCACTAGAGCCCACTCCACACACAAAGTTAAATAAAAATGATACAAACAAAAGAAAGAAAAACACCTCTACAATCCACCAAAGCAATTAATTCAGAGATATCTTGAAAGTAACCCTGACAAGCTGCTTCTGAGAGATCTCTGCCTTTAAAACACTATGACATCCAGTCCTATTCTGAAATATGGAGTCACTAGGGACTGAGATTGACTCAGTGACAATTGATTTAGTTTAAAAAAAATTGTTGTTGTTATTTGTTTTGTTTGTATATGCTTAACAAAAGCTATGAATGTTATTTCTAGTGTTTGACCACTACATGTTCTCAGTTATCACCCTCCTGAGAAGGAATCCAGACAAATATAAGATAGCTGAGCTTGAGTTGACTGAGGCTCTTTGGGCACCCATGTTTAATTTTCTTTACTAGTTGGATCACCAACTACTTTACGATACTATTGTCTAAAAGAATGGCGGTATTCTCCATCCTAGACATGTCTACTTGAGAGGTTAGTATGCTCATCAAAAAATGTAAAGCATTGTGTGTATTGTATTGAAACATATGAGGGAAAGGACCGATTGGAGGTGATATATGATTGAGTATTACAGTTAGCACAGGAGTCCAGAGTTGGGGTTGCATGGAGAAGTGTACTTGGGGTGGAGGGTGGGGGGAAAGGGATGGGGGAATTGTCTACTAATGAAGGAATTTTTTCCCCTTTTTCTTTTCGGAGAGGGGAGTGAACTGGTGGGGAGGGGTGGGCAGGGAGAAAAGTGTGGCAATGAATGAATGGAAATCCAAAACCTCTGTAAATGTCTATAAAACTAATAAAAAAGTAAAAAAGGTAATGAAGATTAAAGAACTTTTAAACTTTAAAAATGTTCTCTCTATTGTCATGACTAGACCATGAGTTATTTCATAGTACTAAGTGAATGATGCAGTTTGGAAAATGGGCTATTTTAATGTTAAAAATCCTTTGGTGGCCAACAAGCACATGAAGAAATGTTCAAAGTCCCTAGCTCTAAGAGATATGCAAATCAAAACAACTATGAGATATCATCTCACCCCAGTAAGAATAGCAAAATATAACAGAACAGCAAGCAACAAATGCTGGCGAGGATGTGGAGAAACTGGAACTCTTATTCACTGTTGGTGGGAATGTAGGATGGTGCAACCATTGTGGAAGGTGGTGTGGCGCTTTCTCAAAAAATTGCAAATAGAGATACCATTTGACCCAGCAATCCCAATTCTGGGAATATACCCCAGAGAGACCATGTCTGCCATCCAAGTAGATATATGCACACCCATGTTTATTGCAGCTTTGTTTACAATAGCAAAGAGTTGGAAGCAGCCTAAGGGCCCATCAACAAACGAATGGATAGAGAAGCTGTGGTATATCCACACAATGGAATACTACGCAGCATTGAAAAACAAGGAACTCATGCAATATTATTCAAAGTGGGTGACCCTGGAGGACATTATGCTGAGTGAAATATCTCAGTCACAAAGGGACAAATACTGCATGGTGCCACTGTTGTAGAATGGGTCTGTCATCAGGGTGGGGGTATGACAGAAAAAACTGGATAAATTATGTATATTGTATTGATACAGATGAGGGAAAGAACAGATTAGAAGTGATATATGATTGAGTATTATGGTTAGCACAGGAATCCAGAATTAAGGTTGCATAGAGAAGTGTACTCGGGGTGGGGGGTGGGGGGAAGGGACGTGGGAATTGTATACTAATGAAGGAATTTTTTTTTCCAAAAAAAAATAAATCCTTTGGTGGATCTAGAAAAAATACTAACAATTTGTGGAAATCAGACCAAAGAAGGTGCAAGAGATGGATATTCATGCAGTGACATTAGATGTTGTGAAGAAAAAGCCATTCTTCAAGGCTATTCTTCTGACAGTTTACTTCCATTCTCTCTTTCCCTAGCACCAAGAGGTGCATCAGAGGAGGAATATGCTCTGCAGTGCTCTCAAACGACCAGTTTTTCAGACACAGATCATTGAACTAAAAAATAGGATAAGGAATGACTCTTCAGGGAGTTCCCAATTGTGCTTTCGGGCCACTGGGTCAGTTCTGGGGTCTCTCTGTGTATATACCTACATGCTGTGTGTATGGCAGGATAAATTGAATTGGAGGAATTTTATGGTGCAGGATGGAGCCTAATGTAAGTGGGAACCACTCAATCACAAAAGGAATACCCAGTGCTTATTATAAAAGCACATTACTAAAAGTTAGCAATGAATAAAAAAAAATCATCATTAAACAGGCATCTAACGAGAGAAAGATTTTTGGAAGGAATATTACAGATTAAATAATGAAAATGGGTATTATAAACACCCTAAAATGGACCCATTCCCCACCATTACCATTCTCTGATCTAGCTACTACCATTTTTTTCCTTGACAATAAGACCTCTAACCATTTTGCTACCAGTCATGCTAGTTCCCTCTCAATCTATTCTCTTCCTAGAATTTAGAATCATCTCTTAAGACCTGAAACTGATCATGTCACATCTTTAAAACCTTTGTGGCACCAATTGCACATAAGTTGAATGTAAAACTCTTGACCACCAGGAAATGTCCAGCCAGGCTGATTCCTTTCCCTTTCCAGTCTCATCTTGTCTCCATCACAGGTTGTGTCCTATCTTTGCCCCGTAAGGTCACTATATTCCTTCCAGTACAGGATATCTCTAACTTTAAATTCCTCCACTTGGAGCAATCTTCACATACTTAATTTTGATGCTCCTGGTGTTCATGATTTTTTTTTCTCAGAGTCTCTTCAGGATCTCCTTGCCTAGTTCTATAACCAAATTTTGAGTCTTCCCTATACTGCCTTGTAACAGTTGCAAAGGCTGGTCTTACTCTTTGTTATGGTATTTGTCTTATCTTTCTCCTAAAATATTGGTTGCATGATGGGATGGATCTCATCTGGGCTGAGTTCCTCTGTTGTTCCTGGCCTTTGAGTTGTGGTGTTGACAAAGAGTACTGCGTATCCAATAGATTGCCCCCAAACAAGCAAATATGTTTTGAAGAAAATGCAACCAGGGTGCTCCTTAGAAGCAAAGATGGTGTGATGTTAGGAGAGGCCATTCCTCAGAAAAGGACAACACGGACAGGTGGAGGGGTCAGTGAAAGAAACCGTCATTCAACAAGATGGATTGACACAATGACTCTAACAGTGGGCTGATGTTATGTCAAATATGATGAGGATGGCACAGGATAGGGCAGGGTTCAGACCCATTGTACATAAGATAGCTGTGAATCATAATAAACTAGACAATAGCAAACAACAACAATAAATATATGTCAAGAAATCCCTGGTGTTAAGTAAATAAATAAAGACAATTAATGAGAAACAATGAAGTGCCTTTCCAAGACTGAAGCTTAGAGATCTTTTCAAAGACCTTGTCCTGACGGCTAACTAACTCACAAGAAAGCTCATCTCTAGGCTTGCTGTGCTTCAGGTGAGTAAAAATTCCATTTTCTAATTTCAACTCCTTCTACTGCTCTATTAGAAGGGATTGCTACCATGGGTTTTCTAAGTTTCTTTTAGTAAAAAAAAGTCTGAAATTCTGGGGGGATTGTGTACCAATGAAGGAGTTTGTCTTTTGCTTTTCAAGGAGTGGATTAAACTGGGGCTGGGAGTGGAGGGGTGGGGAGAAAAGTGCAACAATGAATGAATGGAATTCCAAAATCTCTGTAGATGTTCATTGAAATTAATAATGATAATGATAATAATAATAAAGTCTGAAATTCTGAGAGATAAAAAAGTTCATTGATAAAAATCTCACTTAGGTAGTATTTAATTTGACCTGCAAACTAAGGAAAGGCCCACAGTTAATGGAACTTACTAAGGGACTGGCTGGTGGTCTTTTCCTCTCAAGATGTTTGTTTGTTTGTGGCCTTCCAGATGTGACTGTGGAAACCAGTATGGCCTTATAGAACGAAAAAAATCACACACCACAAGCAGATTTAGTGATTTTCTTACCAAATGTTGTTGTGTTCGTGAAAACAAAACTACCATCAACATCAAACAGAAGAAGCATTCAAGAAATGAGTTTGAAATGAAATCTGGTATTACATACCTGATAAAGAGAATAAATCAGTTTCAGTGAACCCTAGTAAATAGATGTTCATTTCTTGGTATTTTTTGAATGACGTCCTTATTACTTACAAGGTATTATATGAAGTAATTGCTACCAATACATTAAAGATTTTATGTCTGAAAATGTTTCAGCATATTCCATATCATCAATCATCAAGACAGAATGTTTCGGGAGAGAAAGTGCTGCCTTCTAATAGACTTTCAAAAGGCCTTGATATCAGGTTTCAGATTCTATATAGTATCTACTCCATTCAGTAGGCATTATCTGTGTACTCACTAGGAATTCTTGTATGAGGCAAACAGTAAATGTGCTTTGCTTCTAATAAAAAAAGGGGTTTGTTTTGGAAAGAAGGTCGGTGATACTCTGAAAAATTGGTCCTTTGAAATGCTAGGGTGCACATTCCTGTTCTTAACTCACATGCAGTCACCATGAATTGGGCTCTACTCAATAGCAATATTTTTTATGTACCCATTAAATATCAAGAACCATGCTAACCAAAGAGAAATGCAAGTAGGAAAAATGGAGGGAACAACTTAAAATATTGTTAAGGATTATTTCATAATCACGGACTTTGTAATAGGCTCATACTTTATTCTCAGCTTCATAATAGATTAGACAACACAAAGTTAGCCCTCCCAAGGCTAATAGTCTGATAAATAGGGAAGCATTTCCTGATACTAGTAATAATAACAGTTAATTGTTAAGTGTTGAGAGTTTGCATGTGATGGCAGCTTCCTGCATCAATTTCCTCAGCATTTATTTTGGAGATTTTTCCACCAAGGAAATGGTACTAAATTCCTTTTATCTTATAAATCAATTTCTTTTAAATAGGAGCTTGAAGATTTATGTCATTTTCATGGCTTAACTTTGCTACTAAAGAATTATGATTTGCTCTGATGAAGGAAATCGTAAGAATACAGAACTAATTGCCGACCGGATTTTGCAGCATTTACTGAAGTCCAAAGTTTTAAATAATTTTCATAAATTACAGTTAAATGAAGGAAGGAAAATTATGTGAGGGCAGAAATAGTTATTTTTGTGACTTCTTATAAGGAAAGTATTTTATTTCTTGCAATTACTCATCCTTTGGAAGTCAGTCTAATCCTTTATAAGTGAAAGACAACCAGTTATGGGGTATAATTGGAAGGGCTCAAAATGGTCTCTATATCACTCTGCTCAAGATTGTTCTTGATCTTCTGATTGTTCTGCCACCATGTCTGAAATGCCAACTACAGTGCCCTGGTCCATGACAAGAATCTGTCCCATGACAAGTGAAAATACATTCTCCAGAAAAGGTGTTCTATTATATATCTGTTGTTATTGTTACATGCTGTTGAGTCACTCGCAACTCATAGTGACCCTATGTACAACCTAACCTCTCTGACTTCTGCTTTATCCTGTGTCAACCTCATCGTCTCCAACACACTTACCTCCATTACTCCAGTCACTAAGTCAATCCATCTTGTCCAAGGTCTTCTTCTCTTGTGCTGTCCATCTAACCTCCTAAGCATGATGTCAGTCTCCAAGGACTGGTCCCTCTTTGTAACATTCTTGAAGTATGTCAAATCCATGTCTCCAAATAGCAGTCAGATTTCACCCTCTCTAAGATGAATCTGTTTGTTCTCCTAGCAGTCCGTGGTATATTCAATGCTCTTCTCCAGCACCACAGCTCAAAAGCATCAATTTTTCTTCTATCATCCCTACTCATTGTCCAGTTTTCTGATGCATAACAAGTAATTTCAAAGACCATGACCTGAATCAGGCACTCCTTAGTCTCAAGACTGATATTATTGCTCTTTAATACTCTAGAGAGGTTGGAGAGGTCCCCACCAGCAGATTTTTCACAATTTGTCTTTTGATTTCTTGGCCACTGGTACTAAATAAAACCCCTACAAACTTAAATAAACACTTCTATTAGCTTGTCTGTGAGGAAATTAGATTTGGGGAAGTTCCAGCTCCTGTGACATATTCAGATCTGGTAATTTTGAGTCAGTGATGTTACAGAGATGGCTTCTGGATTGATTTCATTAGCCTTGATCTGTGTGCTTCTGGTCAGAGTTACATTGAAATCTTTAGCACACAACCAGGTGTACAAGAGATAACAATGAAATAATTTTTCTTTCATTTTTTAAAGAGAAGAGTGAACTGGGGGGAAGGAGTGGACAGGGAGAAAAGTGCTACAACGAATGAATGGAAACCCTAAGTCTCTGTAAACTTTCATTAAAAGTAATAAAAAAGGAGATTTTGTGATCTTTTTTTATGGAAGTAGAATGAAAGCTAACTTGATGCTGTAGTTTCCTAGTGCTGCTATAACACAAATACTGTGAATGGGTAACTTTAAAGAGTAAAATATTCTTTTTCATGATTCTAGTGGCTAAAGGCCAAGTCATGGGCATAGTCATGTTGACTACTTCCCTATTGGTTGCCTTGATTCCTTGATCATTCTTACACATCATGTGACTTCCATCAATATGTGCTCCTAGTTGTATCGAGGTCTTATAGGGAACCCTGGTGGCACAGTGATTATGTATTCACTGTTAACAGTTGTAAAGGTTGTTTGTTCAAACCTACCAGCTGATGAGAATAAGAAGGAGCAGTCAGCTTTTATCGAGATTGTTGTCCTTCTTGTTTGATGCTATTAAGTTCTGACTCAGTGACGGTCTACAACAGAGCACAACACCACCCGATTCTGAATCATCCTCACAATTGTAGCTATGTTTTAGGCCAATGTTGCACGTGCTGTGTCAGCCCATTTTCTTGAGGGTTGTTATAGATTGTGTCCCTTCAAAATATGTGCCAATTTGAATAAGCTGTCATTTTCCAGTACTGTGTAGTTTTCCTCCATTTAATGATTTGGATCCACAATTAACACCCTTGACACCAGAGTCAGGAAATCAGAAGATGTATTGCTTTGGGAAAGTCTACAGAGAGGGATCTGTCTAAATTATTGAGGAGTAATGATGCCAGTTTGAGGACTCAGATGCATCTGATTCAGGTCATGATTTTTCCAATCACTTGCTATTTAGAGCTGGACAATAATAAGAATGACAGAAGAAGAATTTTTGGGTTTTTTTTTTATGCCCTTGAGTTGTAGTGTTGGAGAAGAGTACTGAATATCCTATGGATGGCCAAAAGAATAAATAAATATATCTTGGAGATTGTGCATCCCTAGTGCTCTTTGGAGGCAAAAATGATGAGGCTTTGCCTCACTTACTTTGGCCATGTTGCTAGGAGGCGTTATTCCTTGGAGAAGGATGTGATGTTGGGCAGGATGGAGGTTCTGTGAGAGAGAGGAATACCTTTAATTGAGTGGATTAACACGGTGATTGATGCAATGGGCTCTTGTGTGTCAGGAAGTGTAAGTATGGAACAACACAGCTCAGGATTCAGCTATGCTGTTCATAGGGTACTCAACTCTACAGTATCTAAAAACAACAACTACTACAACAAAAATAACTATGTAATTATGGTCTATGTTGTGATAGAGTATATATCAATGAGTCAGGATCAGTGTGACTGAAGTCACGCCCTTACTCAAGCCACAGAGTCACAAATGTTATCACATACGAGATAAGGGGGGACAGAGATTGGCAGAGAAGTCAGGGACTTTACTACTTTTGAAGAAGAACAGCCAGGAATGAAGCACATCCTTCGGGCCTGGAGTCTTACGAGATTGATGTCAAGACACATGAAGCTCTTTCAAAGAATGCTTAGCCCACTGGTGAGTTCACAGATGTTGAAGGAGACAAGGACTTTTCTCTTGAGTTTGCACCCTGAGTTAAGACTTCTGGTTTTTCAAGCTGTGAACAAAAACCTTTTTGTCTGTCAAAGCCATCTACTTCTGGTATTTCAGCTTTAGAAGTACTATGGGCCATCCCCTCCTGAGTGATTTATTGCCTTTGAAAACCCACTGGAGGGTCAGTTATGAGTTGGTTCTAACTCAATAGCATGCAATCACAACAACAGCAACATATAAGTAAGATAGAATTTGGTATAAGAAGAGTAAGATGCTACTCTAACAGATAAAAAAAAAAGATACGGAAGAGCTTTTGGAATTGAGTAATAGAATTTTAAGCTAAAAAGTCTAAATTTTCTTGAAAAGCTTGTTGGTAGAACTGCAGAATTTAATTATGATTTTGGTGAGGCTTTCAAAGAAAATGTGCCTCATTTCTTTGGAATATTTATGGAACAACATTCATGGAAGGAATAGTATAATGGTGATGCTTTGTATACAGTGTCAATTCAGAATTTGTCTGCATTTGGTCAAATGTTTGGTGGAAGATAGAACTTGTAAGTCATGAACTTGAATCTAAGCAAGATATTGAAGAGCTTCCATGGTTCTCTTCTTTCGGCTTACCATAAAAGGTGAGAGGAACCAAAGAAGACATTCAGATGACAAACACACACAGGAAGAAACTCCTAGTTCTAAAAGAGATGCAAATAAAAAAAAACTATAAGAAATCATCTCACACCAGTAAGAACAGCAAAATTTAACAGAACAGCAAGCAACAAATGCTGGTGAGGTTGTGGAGAAACTGCCTTATTCACTGCTGGCGGAAGTGTAAAATGGTGCAACCACTATAGAAGGCTGTATGGCGTTTTCTCAAAAAGTTGCAAATAGAAATACCATTTGACCCAGAAATTCCACTACTGGGAATATGCTCCGAAGAAACCATAACCACTCCCCAAGCAGATATATGCACACTCATGTTTATTGCAGCTTTGTTCACAATAGCAAAGAGTTGGAAACAACCTAAGTGCCCATCAACAAACAAATGGATAAAGAAGTTATGGTATATCAATAGAAGAATACTATGCTGCATTGAAAAACAAGGAACTCATGAAATATTATACAAAATGGGTGACCCTGGTGGACATTGGCTGAGTGAAATATTTCAGTCACCAAAGGACAAATATTGCATAGTCCCACTGTTGTAAAACAGGACTGACATCAGGGTTGTGGGGAGACTGAGAAAAATGGGATAAATTATGTATACTGTATTGCAACAGATGAGGGAGAGAGTTGTTTGAAAGGGATATTTGATTAGGAATTATTGTCATGACAGGAGTCCAGATTGAAGGCTGCATAGTGGAATGGACTTGGGAGGAGGGATTGTGTAACAATGGAAGAATTTTTCTTTTACTTTTCAAAGAGAAGAGCAAACTGGGGTAGGTGGGAAGGGAGGAAAGTGCAACAATGAATGAACGGTCTTCCAAAGTCTCTGTAAATTTTCATTAAAATTAATAATTTAGTAGTGGGATAGCTGGGTTATACGGAATTTCTATGTTCAAATTTTTGAGGAAATGCCAAGCTGTCTATCAGAGTGATTGCATCATTTTGTAATCCCATCAACAGTATATGAGGGTTCGTATTTCTCCATACCACCTCTAACATTTATTGCTTGCTGCCCTGCTAAACTTTGGCACCACTACTGGAGTGAATGGTGTCTTATTGTGATTTTGATTTGCATTTCTCTGATGTTACATTCTTTTTTACAAAGTGAGATTTTCAAATGAGTTAGTTACTCAATATAAATGAGCATGAAGCTAAGATTTCAATGCATAGTTTGCAGGGGCTGAGCATCAAGAAAACAAAGATTCTCACCATTGGATCAATTAGCAGCATCCTGGTAGATGGTGAAGATATTGAGATTTTAACAGTTTCAGCTTACTTGACTTCACAATACCAGTAGCCAAGAAATGAAAGGATGAATTACACTGGGAATATCTGCTGTCAGGGACCTCTCAAGAGTAGTGAAGAGCATCACTGTCAGTTTGGAGACTAAGGTGCACCTGATCCAGGCCATCATCTTTGAAATTATTTGCTATGCATCAGAGAGCTGGAAAATGACTAAAGATTAAATGTGTAGCTGGTGAAAATTAAAGTTCCCAACAATGTTCCTTTGCAGTCATGGAGAAAGGAGAGTGAGAGGGAAGAGCAACCCATTGCTTAAGGGCCACCTTGATCTTAAGAGTGGAGAAAAATTTAGAAACTGATAGTGATGATGATTGCATAACATGAATGTAATAAACGTCACCGAATAATACATGCAAAAACTGTTGAAATGCCAAATGTTTTACTGCATATATTGTTACCATAGTGAAAAGAGAAACAGAGATTAAAAGGTTTAGATGAGCATTTTGAGTTAATGTTAATCCTTTAAAATACTGGCTCATAGTTTAAATCATGCTGTGGAAAAAGAAATAAATAGTGGTAGTTAATTTTGTGTTCAATAGTTTGTTGAGATTTCTAGAAATGGTTAAAAAGAAAGTGGATTATTTTGCTTTATATGCTTTGGAATATAAACTCTTAGGCAGTGTGAGTATCTGGGGTTTATGAAGCCCTTGTTTCTTTTTTACTCATTTCCACTGGCTTTGAAATTGAAATTATCTAGAGCAGGAATAGCCTTGAATTATATTCTGTATTCTATCAAGAAACACAACATGTCCTTTCAAAACTTAATTGAGCAGCACAAAACTAATTAGCTGTCCGAAGACACGCCATTTAATTCACAATCCAGCATTAATTTGTTCAACACAATGAGCTTATCTCCCATATAAATGCCTTTGCCCTATGGCTTCTACAATATGCAAGGACTGAGAACTCTGTCATTTAAATATGGTGGTTACTTTTTTAAATCCTGTATCTTCTTTTGCTCAGAATAAAGATGAATTACATGTGGATTGTAAAGCAAGTGGCTTGTGTGCGTATTTTAAATATAAAATTTAAAGAAAATAAATGGCTGTATGATCATAGTATATAATCATTAGAGAACTATTGAGCTGTTAGGAGATGTAGAAATCATCTAATACTACTCCTAAATTTATAGACTAGGAAATTAATACTCAAAGAAGTTCAGGGTATTGTCCAAGGTCATTTAATGGAGTATGAAATATACACATTACATAATTTTTAAAGGATTAAAGAGTATGTTGTTGTTGTTATTGTTATATGACATCGAGTTGCTTGCAACTCATAGCGAC
>NW_006399910.1:7450630-7454798 GCF_000299155.1 Elephantulus edwardii | reverse complement strand
CAGATTGTTAATAGATCTTCCACCAATTCTGATGCCACAATTCTCCTCATAGAGCCCAGCCTCTCGGATAATCTGCTCTGCATTGCATACAGGTTGAAAAGGTATGGAGATAGGACACATCCCTGGCATACACCCTTCCCAATTTTGAACCATGCAGTGTTGCGCTGCTCTGTTCTGACGACTGCCTCTTGGTCCAAGTATAGGTTTCGCATTAGCACTATTAAATGTTCTGGGATTCCCATTCTTCTCAGAGTCTTTAAATATATTCTTTAAAATAAAGGAGTAAATTATCATTTATCAGTCAGTAACTAAAATAGGAGCATTCTGAGAAATGTGAGGAGAGTGATCAAGAATATTTTATAGCAAACAATGGAATGTCTTTTAAACGTCATATGATCAAAGCTATCCATTTTCAAGTGTCAGTTCGAGCCTTTCCTAATGTCTGAATCTTCATTAACTGTAGGAGAACAAACAGGTTCACCCCACAGAGGGTGAAACCTTGCTTCTTCTTGGAGGCAAGGATTCTGAAGCTTCATCTGACATGCTTTTTTGACATGCTGCAAGGTGTGATCAGTCCTTGGAGAGGGACGCCATGCTTGGGAAGGTGAAGGGACAGAGCAAGAGAGGAAGACCCTAGATGAGATGGAGTAATTCTGTGACTGGGAATATGGGGGTAGGTGTGTCAGAGACAATAATATTGGCACAGTTTAGAGAAGGGTTTAGGTCTGTTGTTTATAGGGTCACTATAAATCACAGGTGACTCGACAGCACATAACAACAACAACAACACCTACCTGACAGATTCTACTAATGAGACTATTTGGGCAGAGGATGTACTGACAAAGAGGATCCACAGAGTGATGTCAACCAAGGATAATCAACTGGTCTCAGAGCATTTATTCCAACATAAAAAAGCTCCAACAAGAGCTGTGGACACTAAAGCTCCAGGAGCTTCCTGGTTGGTGAAGGTTTTTGGGGGATGCTACATCCTTTTTGAGACACAGAAGCTCCCTGCTTGTACTTTGTATGTCTCTTATTTATGCAACTTCTGACTTGTATCTGTAGTAATAAAAATGTCCTCATGAGTATAGTGCTTTGCTGAGTTCTGTGAACTGCTCCAAAGCAATCATTGAACCCAAAGTTGTAGTGGGAGAAACAGGTCAGAAATTACGAGACTCCTGGGATTCTCAGATTTGTCTGTAGCAAGCAGGTCAGAAATGAGGCAAGGTGTTTGGGCACCTGCAAACTTGTGACTAATACCTGAAAACTTGGGAAAATTTGGAAATCCGTGTCATTTAATTTAGTTTTTCAAGCTTTCATGGTTATAATACAAAGAAAGAGATACTGAGTTTATAGTTGGTGTCAGAACAACCAGAACAGAAGAAAATGGAATTGAATTTTACAGAATTTAATTGAATAGACATCTAATCACCCACTTTTCTCTTCACTGTAACTACTCACCCTGGAACACAATTCTTAATTCCTTTAATAGTTACTGATGTTATTTGTATGCCTACAGTATTTAAGAGAGGGCTTGGCTTTATGACACACTTCATCATAACAAGCTTGGTCCAGATTGTAGGACTAAGCTTTTGGAATTTTAAAAAATATGTACTCACATTCCTCAATGATCTTAGAATCTCATATCCGTTAACAAGCCAATGTATATCTCAGAGTCATTGAATGTTTCCCATATGTTTGTACATCATCTATGGTGATAATTGCCAGAGAAAGGGTCACAGTTGGCCTGCAGTACTGGCCTTAGTACCTTTGTACTCAGGATGGGCTCTTGTCATATAGTGAAGTCAGTCATTGTATGCTCAAGGTCATTTCTAGTGGAAATTTCCAAATCCTTATTTTATTTGCTTTAAACTCAATGTAAGCAAGCCTCCAGTAGTTGTATCTGAGGTTTTATATTCATTACTGAATTTAGCACTCTGGTAAGCAAATATTAAGTGCTTTATGTATCTAAGGAAGTAATTGAGCAAACTCTGAGGAAAAGTAGACTTTAGTGCCTTCCCTTCTTGCCCCTCTTACTTGGTTCCTTTTTTTAAAAAAAAAGTGTATTTACTTATTTTTTATTCATTAGTTGTTGCAGATTTTCTTCCCTCTTCCCCCACTCCCAAGTCCACTTTGCAATGCATCTTTTGTTCCATATTGTTGTCATACATATAATACATATAATATCTCATCATATATTCCTTTCTGACTGTTCTTCCCCTTATCTGCTTCAATGCAGTGTTCATTATCTATCCACTGTTTCCTATTCTCTTTCCAACCCTCCATGCCAGTCCTATTTTATAGCAGTTGTGATATGCTGCCAAGATGGATTCATCTCACTGATGACCTTCCAGTGGGTTTTCAGAGGCAACAAATTGTATGCAAGAGATGTTCCTTCTTTTCCATGAAGCAGCTGGTGGCTTAGAAGCAAGTGGGTAAGGTGCTGTGCTGTCAACCTAAAGGTCAGTGTTTAAAATCCATTAGTTACTCTGTGGGAAAAAGAAGAACAATCTCTTCTGTACAATTTACAGTCTCTGAAAATCTTCTGTGGGGGCCAGGTGTGAGTCAGTTCTGACTGGAGGATGTGTAATGCTCTGTAGAAGTGATAGAGTAAGTTCAAAGTTCAGGTAATCACTGTGCCTTTGCTTACATAATGCCAGACAATTGAATTGGATCCATTTTAGACAAAAATTGAGAATTTAGTTTTCTAAGTTCAAAGTACTTCTTGGAAACTGTGTTGATGTCCAACGAATGGATAGAACAACTGTGGTACATTTACACAATGGAATATTACCCAGTACTAGAAAAACAATGAACTTGTAAAACATTGCACGACATGGATGAGTCTGGAAGACATTATCCTGAGTGAAATATCTTAGTCGCAAAAGGACAAATATCACATGAGGCTGATATTATAAAAGAGGATGGGCACAGGAGGAATATAAAAAGAATGGATAAATTAATAAAAACTACACTGGAATAGAAGGGAAGGGCTCTTTGACAGGAATAGATGATTAAGTATAAGAATGGCCAATAACAATCTGGAGCAAGACATGGATTACTGACTTAATTGAAGAAGGAAGAGGGAGGAAAAACATGTATCAGTGAATAGCAGCTGCATTCAGGAAATTTAAAAAGTGTTGCATGAGAAAACATATCATCAAGGATTTTTTAAAATACAAAAGCAAAGATGCCCTTTTAAAGACTAAGGTGCGCCTGATACAAGCTATGACATTCTCAAGTGCTTCCTGTGCAAATGAAAGTTGGACAATGAATAAAGAAGACTAAAGAACTGATGTCTTTGACTTGTGGTGTTGGAGAAGAGTACTGAATATCCCATGGACTGTCAAAAGAATAAACACATCTGTTTTGGAGGAAGTACAGCGAGAGTACTCCTCAGAGGCAAGAATGGCGCAACTTCATCTCACATATCTTGAGTATGTTGTCAGAAGGGACCTGTCCTTGGAAAAAGACACCATGGAGAAAAAAATAGAAGGTCAGCAAAAGAGAGGAACACATTAAAAAAGCGCAACTGACACAGTGGCTAAAAAAAATGGCCTTGAGTATGGGACAGATGGTGAGGATGGCACAAGATAGGACAAGGCTCAGACTCATGGTTCCCAGGATTTCTATGAGTTGTACTCAACTCCATGCGCTGACCATTAATAGCAGAGGTCTTTAGTAATAGCAAGAAGATGTTTAGTCCTCGGACTAACCAGTCACACAATACTAAAACCTCGGCATGTGTCCCAAAATAAAGCCTTGAAGGGAGAAGGGGGCAAGCAGGAATAGTGGAGATGAGAAATACAGGAAAAGAATAGAAAAGTGAGATTCCATTGTGGGTATCGTAATTGTTAGAAAATGTGATGTATATGAATGACTGCACTAAAAACAAATTTACTTTGTAAATTTTCACTCAAATCACAAGAAAGATAAATAAAAAATGCAGGTTGAGGGTTTTAAAGATAAATTTCAAATTGTTAACTGCATAGAAATTAATGTTCTCTCAGTGGGCAAATAGATTTAATTTTTGAATCACTCAAATTTATTCATAGATGAAAAAAATGGAAGAGATCTATATTTGTTCCCATTCCAAAGAAGGGTGACCCAACTGAGTGTGGAAACTACAGAACAATGTCATTGATTTCACATGCAAGCAAGATTCTAC
>NW_006399910.1:7439277-7449405 GCF_000299155.1 Elephantulus edwardii | reverse complement strand
AACAACAACAACGGCATTCCTACAGAGCTACATATAGATTATTTTCTTTTAATCCATAAATCATGCATTCATGTAAATCCAGGACATATAATGAGGACAAAATTGTAGTGATTTATTTTATATAACCAGGTGTGTCATAGCCAAATTAATTATTGAGACATTGGTTATTTAATGGCATAGTTTTGCAATGTTAAAATTGGTTTTTCTTCATTTATATTAGGTTAAGGGAGCTTTGGTGGCTTAGGACTTGAGTTAGCAACCTAAAGGCACATGGTTCGAATCCACTAGCTGCTCCATGGGAGAAAGATAATCTACGCCCTTGCAATTAACTGCCTCTGGAAATTCATAGCTGAAAGGTCAGCTATAAGTCAGTTATGACTCAATTTCAAGTAACAACAAAAACAACTATATTAAGTTAATTATATTTCGTTTGCAACCAATATATGACAATTTTCATATTTATTTGATCTAGGTAAATCCCTTTAATATTATTAAAAGCAGTGCTTTTGACCTGCTCCATCTAGCTCCTGTCTTCCTTGAGTATTTCTTTTTCATCTGTTTCTTTGGGTTTTCCTTACCATGCTGCCATTGTTGTCATTGCCATGGAATCTGCTGTTGACTCCTGGAAAGCCCATGCCAGTAAGAGGAAATACGATATGATCCTGATTGGTTGCAGACTGGACAGTTGATATCCTTATGGTTCTTATTGGATTATATTCAGAAGGATGTCACCAAGCTTTTCCTCCTAGTCCATTTTAGTTTGGAAGTGGCACAGAACACAGAAACCTGCTCAATGTTATAGTAACACATCAGCCTCCACTGACAGATGAGTGGTGGTTGGGCCTGCATGAGGTGTGTTGACTGAGAATCAAACCCATATTCACTGCTGACTCTGAGAAGAATGGAAATCCCAGAACACTTGCTTATGTTTATTCAAAATCTATAGTCAGACCAGGAGACAGTTGTAAGAACAGAGCAGGGAAACACAACATGGTTCAAAATCAGGAAAGGTGTATGCCAGGGAACACATCCAATCTCCAGGCCTTTTCAATCTATGTGTGGAAAAGATAGTCTGGGAGATTGGGCTTTAAGAAGAGACATGTGGTGTCAGGACTAGCGGAAGACTCATCAACAATCTGTGTTATGCGGATGATACAATCTTGCTTGTCAAAACTAAGTAGGACCTGAGACATTTGCTGCAGAGGGTCAAGAACTGCAGCCATCAATATAGATTGAAGCTCAACATTAAGAAGACAAAATTCTCACACTGGGCCAATTGGTAGCCTCATGATAGATGGAGAAGAGATTGAGGTTGTTAATAATTTCACCTTGCTTGGCTCCACAGTCAACACCTGTATTACCAGCAGCCAGGAAATAAAAAAGGTGAATTACATTGGGAAAATCTGCTTTTAGGGATCTCTCCAGCATACTGAAGAGCAATGATGTCAGTCTAGAGACCAAGATGAGCCTGATCCAGTCCATAGTCTTCACTACTGCACAGGAGAGCAGGACAATGACTATGAATAATAGAGGAAGAATCAATGCCTTTAAGTTGTGGTGCTAGAGAAAAGAATTGAAAATATTATGGACTGCCAAGAGAACAAACAAGTACATTTTGTATAGGGTGAAATCCAGTTGCTCCTTGGAGGCAAGGATTTTGAAACTCCGTCTGACATACTTGTGCATGTTGCCAAGAGGGAGTAGTCCTTGGAGAAGGACATCATGCCTCAGAGGGCAGATGGACAGCACAAGAGAAAGACCCTGGATGAGAGATTGACTCAGTGACTGGGATAATTGGGGTAGGTGTGTCACAGATAATGAAATTAGCTCAAGATAGAGCAGGGTTCATAGCTATTGCACATAGGGTTGCTATGAGTCGCAGGTGACTCAATGAAATATAACAACAACAAAGGCCCTTTATCTACCCCTTTTTCTTAACATACATGCTATTATGTTATATGCCCATAGAAAAAGATTCCACACATTGGTCTCATGCTTTTACAGTTTTCCTTCATGTTTAAATGTGCTTTGAACTTTCTCTCTAACAATATATTGAGCTTGGCAAGCGTGTTTTCAGTTATCCCTCTACCTTGCTAGCATTCCATTCCTCAATAATACAACTCAGATAATGTTGGTAAGTATATTCTTAGTTGCAAGTATCAGATACATACTCTGGCAAACTTTAACAGGAAAGTAATTTAGTATTGTTGTTAGGTACTGCTGAGTCAAGTAGACTGCATAGTGACTCTATGTACAACAGATCTGAACCCTGTCCTATCCTGTGCCACTCTCTCACTTCCTGACACACTGGAGTGCACCAATGCAGTCACTGTGCCAATCCACCTAGTTGAGGGTCTTCCTCTCTTTTGCCATCCAAGGCTTGTTATTGTAATGTGTCATCGAGTTGCCTACGACTCATAGTGACCTATGTACATTAGCTCAGAAACCTACCCTATCCTCACCCAATCTCATCATCTTCGATAGACTTAATCCCATTGCTCCAGTCACTGAGTCAATCCATCTCATCCTGGATCTTCCTCTCCTGCTCTCTCCCTCCAACCTTCCAAGCATGATGTCCCTCTCCATGGACTAGTCCCTTCTGGCCATGTTCCCAAAGTATGTGAGATGTATAACCTCAATATTTTTGCCTCCAGGAAGCAGCTTGGTTTCACACTTTCCAGGACAGGTCTGTTTGTTCTCCTGGCAGTCCACAGTATGTTCAATAATCTTCTCCAGAACCATGACTCAAAAGCATCAATCTTTTTTCTATCATCTTTAGTTATTGTTCAACTCTTGAATGCATAGCAAATAATTGTGAGGATCATGACCTGGGTCAGGTGCACCTTAGTCACCAGACTGACATCATTGCTCTTTAGTACTCTAGAGAGATCTTTGACACCAGACTTTCCAGTACAGTTTGTGTTTTGATTTCCTGCCTGTTGATTGTGGAACCAAAAGGCTGAAGATATTAACAATCTCAATTTCTTCTGCATCTAGCATGAAGTTTCTAATTGGTCCATTGGTGAGAAAGGGTATTAACACATACATTATAAAAAGGCTGGAGAAATAAGATTTTAGGAGGACAGAAATCTAGACAGGTTTGGTTCATGTAGTAGAAATGTTTCAACGGTTTTTGTGGAAACTTTTCTAGACTTGACAACATTTCAATGTTTTTCTGTCTTTCATGTAATTTTATCAAAAGCCAAAGTCCCAATACATGCCATGGTATTAATCAATCATAAAAAGAAATGAAGCTGTCAGTGAACCTTGAAAGTAATTTGCTGAGTGAAATGTGTCAAATGCATAAAGATAAATACTGTATGATCTCATTTATGTATTGTTGAAATTAGGCGTATAAAGGCAGCTCTGATTCACAATGACCCTGTGTACAACAGAACAAAATACTATCTTGTCCTGTACCATCTTCACAGTCTCTGTCGTTTCTATTATCACTGTGTCAGTCCATCTCTTTGAGAGTATTCTTCCTCTTTACTGACCCTCTATGTTTCTAAGCATAATATCCCTGTTTTTCTTGAGGTTATTTGTTGGTTCAGTTGTGAGGATTTTTCTTTTCTTTATGGTGTACTGTAATCCATACTGAAGACTTTGTTCTTCTTCAATAAGTGCTTCAAATCCTCTTTACTTTCAGAGGGTAAGATTGTGCCATCTGTGTAACACAGGCTGCTGATGATATTCCCCCAATCTTAATGTCACATTCTTCTTCATCGTTTAGAGAAAATTGAGTGTACTCCAGCGGTGGTAGGATAACTTGGAAAAAGATAGCAAGAATGGTTGCATAATATGAGGAACATAATCAATATCAGTATGTAAAAATTGTTGGAGAATATCTTGCTGAGTATATTTTCAGTACGATAAAAGGAAAAAATAAACACACAAACTATATAAAAATCCCAAGAGAGCATGGTTTGTTATCCCAGCTCTGGTTAATTCACCCCTTCCTAGGTTCCTTTTACTTGGATTAATGTGAAGACCAGAATTTTAGTTCCACTGGTTATACACAAATTGGAGAGAGGTGATTCCCACAAAACAAACAGGTACAGTTAATTTTGGAATGCTGGAAGAGCACAAAATGCAATGAATGCTTACACAGGTGACTTAGGGGTAAAATTAGGGGTAAATGATCTAGTTTGCCTGTCAAATTGTACAATCAAAAAGGCAACCCATCTCAAGCAAGACCCACACCTCACTCCATACACAAAAACCAACTCAAGGTGGATCATGGACCTAGGACTAAAACCAAGGACTATAAACTTCAATACAGAAAAACTAGGAACAACACTAGAAGTCCTAATCCACAACATAAATAGTCTTCCCAGTATCCTGGAAAACCTACAACCAGGAGAAGATAACATAGATGAATGGGATCTTCTAAGACTCAAATCCCTATGCACATCCAAAAACTTCTCCAATAGGGTAAAAAGGGAAGTCACTGACTGGGAAAAAGTATTCGGTAATAACATATCAGATAAGGGACTTATATCCAGAATTTATGAAATACTTGAGCACCACAACAAGATAAAGGTAAATAATCCAATAGAAAAATGGGCACAGGATATGAACAGGCACTTCACCGAAGACGACATTCAGATGGCTAACAAGCACATGAAAAAATGCTCAAAATCCCCAGCCCTAAGAGAGATGCAAATTAAAACAACTATGAGATATCATCTCACCCCAGTCAAAATAGCAAAATTTAACAGAACAGCAAGCAACAAATGCTGGCGAGGTTGTGGAGAAACTGGAACCCTGATTCACTGTTGGTGGGAGTGTAAAATGGTGCAACCCCTGTGGAAAGCAGTATGGCGCTTTCTCAAAAAGTTGCAAATAGAGATACCATTTGACCCAGCAATTCCACTACTGGGAATATACCCTGAAGAGACCATAACTGACATCCAAGCAGATATATGCACACCCGTGTTTACTGCAGCTTTGTTCACAATAGCAAGGGGTTGGAAACAACCCAAGTGCCCATCAACAAACGAATGGCTAGAGAAGCTGTGGTATATTCGCACAATGGAATACTATGCTGCATTGAAAAACAAGGAACTCATGCAATATTACTCAAAATGGTTGACTCTGGAGAACATTATGCTGAGTGAAATATCCCAGTCACAAAAGGACAAATATTACATGATGCCACTATTGTAGAATGGGACTAACCTCGGGGTTGGGGAGAGACTGAGTAAGATGGGTTCAATAATGTATACTGCACTGAAACAGAGGAGGGAGAAAACTGTTTAAAAGAGATATTTGACTAGGTATTTCTGTCACCACAGGAGTCTAGAGCGATGGCTACATGGTGGAGGGGACCTGGGGGAGGGTTTGTAAAACAATGAAAGAATCTTTTCTTTTACTTTTCCATAATTTTTGACTCATGTACTCATAACTTGTTAGTTAAATTTGTTTCTTCTAGGTTGCAACACCCCCATGACACATCTTCAAGGATATGAACATGGACGGCTAAGCACAATTAATAACAGTGCATCTAAATTCCAATATCAATCTCCGTAATAGTCTATGTGTTTCCTACTGCCAAAGGGGCCCTTTAGAGTAGTGAGAGAAGATCTTCACCCTGAAACCCACAGCGTCCCTTTTCAGCAGGAAGTAGCGAAGAGAATGCGCCATCCCCTTTCCCTTATGAATCAGGGTGAAGTCTCTCTCAGGGAGGAGTAATAGGGAATGGCAAAGGACACATCAGAACTGACTTTGACAAGCACTGTGGCAATTGGACAATTAAAACAGACATTCAGATGGCGGGGGAAGAAGAACAAACTGGGGAGGAGGCTAGAAAGAATGGTGCAGCAATGAAGGAATGAAAACCCAAAATCCCTGTAAATGTTCATTAAAACTAATAAAATTTAATAATTTAAAAAAAAAAAAAGGCAACCCATCTCACCCACCCTTTCTTTAACTGTGTAGGTGACAGACACTAGGCCAATTTAACCTAAACCTGGAATTTAGCCAGATCTGGTTTTCCAATTAGTGAAGATTTTTGTTAGTCTGTGACTTAGCTTTGCTGCCAGGTTTCTGATGAATTCATTTTATTGAGGATAATATCTAGAAAGCTAAAATGTTCCATGATTATAAATGAATCCTTTTCATTAATATTTAGAGATTACACTCATTTTTTATGAGCAGATGGGAACAAATTATAACTTGGCCTTTACTGTGCAAAATTAATAGCCATTAATCAACATTTAGGCAAACTCAAGGCAGGTTCTGAGTGCTAGAATTTGTTGATTAACGTTGTTTTCTTTTGTTAATTGACTTATTAGGTGACAGAAGTCCTTTCAAATGACTATCTTCTGCAGATGTGTCTGCTTCAGAGTCTCTTTTGTTTCTTGGAAACCACAGCTGTTGGCCTTGAGATTAATGAATGGAGAGGATGGTTTCCAGGAAGGCCCTGGTGGAGGGCCCAGGGGGGGCCACCCACAGACAGACAACTTTACATTAAGCTTTTCTTGATTGGCATTGCAGGATGCTGCTTCTCACTACCCTAGTTTGTTAAAAACAAGGCAACAGTCAATTGTGAGTCAGCAGTAAGTATGTCAGAGTAGAGGCTGGTGACACTTGGCCTCACATCCTTTGGGCCATAAGAACATTATGTTGGCCCTCAACGAGATGGACTGACCCAGTGACTTTCAGAAGGGACTTGAGTATGTTGGAGTTCCTGAGGGTGGGATAGGATAGGGCAAGGTTTAGATCCAGTTTCCTAGTGTTGTTATGATTAGTACTCAGCTCGATGCACATAAAAGCAACAATATTTTGAAAGCAGAGTGTGAGACCTTTCTTCCTAGGTGCCTCTGGGGTGACAGTAGCTGCTGGCTTTCTAGTTAGTAGCTGAAGGCTTACGCTTTGTGCCATCGAGGAATTGTAATTTGATAATACTATTCTACCTACATAATTTTTGGCTTGTTCCAATGTACTTTCTCTGTAGTCTTATCTGCTAGATTTCCCCTCTCACCTTGAGTTTGGTTTATAGGAGGTGTCTTACTTGGAAAGTAAGAATCCTCTGCAGGCAGAAGAACTGTTTCATACTCTGCTGTTTCTGTTTGGGAATTCTTATTAACTTTTAAACAAGAAGTCTTCTCTCTTTCATTGTTTTGGTGGTTGAGTTTGAAGTTCTTGTTTCTGAAAACCAAGGATTTATGGTGAAAAGAAAACGTTTAAAATCAAGGTAAATGGCAAGACTCCAATGATCCAGATATACAAGCAGACTCATTAAAATCAGCTACCAGTTCTCTGCGCTGAGAGGATACTCATACAGCATCCAGGTTCCTTTCTGTCACAGGGCAGTGGTAGCCAAAGTTTCCCCAAACTTCCACTGCAAATGGTATCGGAAAAGCATGTGGCTAAGATAGGCCCTCGTGGCAGACAGAACCACCATTATATCCAGGCCGTTTCACCAAGATTTCCCTGGTTCTGTTTACTTCTCTTGAAACATGGTTGGGTTTTTGTTTGTTTGTTTTAAAACAGCAAGAAGTAACATAAGCTGAATGGTAAGCACAGTGTTGTGTAGGAAGTGCTCAAGAAGTGGGGTTTTTTGTTTGTTTGTTTTGTGTTTTTAAAGAAGTGGTCTTTTAGTTTACTCAGACCGCTTTTCTCCTTACCTCTTGCTTCTCTGTGGACTAAGGTCTTCTCCTTGGAGCTGCAGGCTCCTGTTCTTGAATGATTTGCTCTTCAGACAGAATGGAATGTGTTAAGAGCTGGAGTTAGAAAATAGAAAGGGAAGAAGCCATTCAACTTTTCTCAAGCGGAAAGAACTGAAAACCACATTCAAGCAAATTGCAATATTAAGGGATTCTATGGGTAAAATCTTGAATGATCATAGAAGAAGCATCAAAAGAAAGGAATATACAAAGTCACTACCAAAAACTATTGACTACAATGGAACAATTTCAGGAAGTAGCATATGATCAAGACCGCTGGTGATGAAGAAAGTACTTCAAGCTGCACTGAAGGCATTGGCAAAAATAAGTCTCCATGAATTGATGAGATACCAAGTGATGTAATTTAACAAACAATGCAGCCCTGGACATTAACTATGTTAAGAAATTTGGAAGACAGATACAGGGCCAAGTGATTGGAAGAGATCCTTATTTTTTTCCATTCCTAAGAAAACTGACCCAGATGAATGTGGAAATTATCAAATAATATCATTGATATGACATACAATTAAAATCTTGATAAAGATTATAAAAAAAAATGACTAGAATAATACACTGACAGCTGACTGCCAGAAGATCAACCTGAATTTAGAAGAGTCATCAGGGATATTATTGTTGACATCAGATGGTTCTTAGCCGGGGGCAGCAAATACCAGAAGAATGTCTATTTATGTTTTATTAACTATGGAAAGGCACTTGACTGTGTAAATCATGACCAATTGAGAAGAATGGGAACCCAAGAACATTTAATTTTGCTTATGTAAAATCAATACCTAGACCAAGAAGCTGTTGTTAGAACAGAGTAGGGAAATACTGTATGGTTTAAAATTGAGAAAGATGTATGCAAGGGTTAAGTTCTTTTTCTACAAAACAAGGGATAGGGACATGGAAAGAGCAGAGTTGTATTTTAATTGGAGAGAATACATACATATATAATGTTAACTTATGCAAATTTTTACTATAGACCAGAAGTTCATTGTACTTGCTGTTATTTTTTGTATGTTATAGGTTACTTGTGTTAAGGTAAATAAAAACACAAAAAGGAAAAACTATAATTGCAACTTTTCAAAGGGTCCATTTTTTTTCCCCAGTATACACTTCTGTACTGAGTTGAATTCAAATTGTTCTTTTGGAAACCTTCAAACCCTTTTAAACCTCCTCCACAGGTCATGTGGAATCTGAATTTATTTAGAGTAAATTTCATCAGAATAAAACAACAAAATGTTATCTCACATATTTTGAACATGTTTTCAGGAGAAAATAATCCTTGAAGAAGGATATCACACTTGGTAAAACAGAGTCAGAGAGAGAGAGGAAGCCCCTCAATGACATGGATTAACACAGTGGCTACAGCAGTAGATTGAAACATGGTGGAGACAGACGCCTAGCAATTGTGGGGATGCTCAGGCTCGGTGTAATTCATTCTGCTGTATACACTGCCACTTACATGTTTGTATAAACTCAGTCACACTGGAAACCAGGCAGCCTCCATAGCTCCAGAAAGAGAAATGAAATTCTGTTCAGCATTTGTCTATAGGATTCCTCTGTAGAATCTTTGATGAAAATGTTCAATGATGTAACCTCTTCTGGTCCATGGCAAATGTGGCAACTGCCCCTGGCTGATAGCAGCTACACACCCCTCCTGATGCTCGTTCTTTCTTTTACTCATCCAGGTGAATAGACACCAAGAGTAACTTGATAGTCACTTGGAAGTTTATAAGACTGTTAAAAACTTTGTGATATGCAATAAAGGAGAGCCGAACAGAGAACAAAGCACTGAACACAGTCATAGAATAGGCCAATTAACTGGTATGTGCCTTGAAACCATTCCGTTAACCCTCCAAACCAAGAAACAGAATCTCTTGAGGTGTTTGATTACACATAGAAAGCAACATAAGAAGAGGCACCTCTTAATTTTTGGTGATATTATAGAAACATACTTCACACAACACTTGTTAATACAAATTTTTTGCAGATACACAGTTTAATGACATCAATTACAATATTGACTGTGAAACCCTTAATCAATGTCAAATTTCTCATTACTCTAAAATGAAACTCAGTAGATTGAAAACAAGTGCTTTCTTTGTTCTCTCCTTCCTGCCCCTGGTGATCATGAATCAACTTTCATTTCTATACAGTCCCCTGTTCTTGTCATTTTATACAAGTGAGGTTATGTTATTATTGTTATAGTTATGTGCTGCCAACTTGCTTGCAACTCATAGTGACCCTATGTACAACAGCTCTGACACCTGCTCTATTTTGAACCAACCTCATTGTCCCTGAGATCCTCCCACTACCCTAGTCATTGAGTCAATCCATCTCATTCAGGGTCTTCCTCTCTTGCACTGTCCCTCCACCCTTTTAAACATGATGTCCCTCTCCAAGGACTGGTCTTTGCAACTTTCCCAAAGTATGTCAGACAGAGTTTCAAAATCCT
>NW_006399910.1:7427952-7438007 GCF_000299155.1 Elephantulus edwardii | reverse complement strand
AAAAACAAAAAAAAGATAAATTTAGAGATGGTTTATACTAAGTCTTAAAAATAAGACTCTCTTTACATAAAAAAGAGTCAGCTCCAACTCAAAAGGACCTTATGTGTAACATAATAAAATGTTGTCTAGTCGATGTCATCGTCACCAAAAAAAAAAAAATCCTTGCCTCCAAGAAGCAGTCAGGTTTCACCCTCTCCAGGATAAAACTGTTCTACTAGCAGTATATTCAATGCTCTTCTCCAGCACCACAACTCAAAGGCATCAAGTCTTTTTTTATCATCCTTAGTCATTGTTCAGCTTTCTGATGCTTAACAAGTAATTGCGAAGACCATGGTATGGATCAGGCACACCTTAGTATCTAGACTAATATCGTTGCTTTCCAGGACTCTGGAGACGTCCCAGAGAGCAGATAGTTCCGAATGCAATTCATCTTTTGATTTCTTGGCTGCTGGTACCAAGAGTGTTGACTGTGGAGTCAAGCAAGCTGAAGCTGTTAACAATAGCATTCTCTTTTCCATCCATCATGATGTTGCCAATTGGCCCAGTGATGAGAATCTTTGTTTTCTTGATGTTGAGCTTCAATTCATATGGAATGCTGCAGTCCTTGATCTTCTGCAGCAAATATCTCAGGTCCTTTTCAGTTTAGGCAAGCAAGGTTGTGTCATCTGGATAGTGCAGGTTGTTGATGAGTCTTCCTCTAATCCTGATGCCACATTTCTCCTCACAGAGTTGAGACTCCTGGGTGATTTGTTCTACATATTGACTAGAAAAGTAAAGAGAAAGTTGACACTTTTCCTGATTTTGTACCATGAAGTGTTTTTCTGCTCTGTTCTGACAACTCCCTCCTGGTCCAAGTATAGGTTACACATAAGCACAATCAAATGTTCTGGGATTCCTATTCTCAGAGTCAGCCACAGTTTATTGTGATCCACACAGTAAGATCATAATACTTTTCTTTCAATGACTTGGCATAGTGTTTAATTCCCCCCCCCCCGCTGTAATATTTTTTAATAGAAAAAAATGAGCACTGACTTGTTTTCTACACGTACACAGAGGTCTAACAGCCAGAATTCAGACAGAGGAACTGCTGCTGTCCTCCAGGCTCCACCTGTGGAGGAGCTGTGCTGGGCCTCCTTCCCCCCAACACCCAGGGATGCTGACGGCTGCCTCACAGCCATGATGTACTTTGTCACACTGTGTGCATGTACCGCCCACATCTCCCATTCTTTAAGAAAAGAACCCCATCATTAACTCTTGGATTCATCCCCACTGGTTCCTATCCCTCAATGGGAGAGTGAGGGGGTCTTGCAGCATAACTAAGAGCAACTTAGTGGGAGTGGAGGACGGCCAATAACCGTTTGCATTACCACATTCTGATGCGTGAGTGAAGACAGAAGTCAAGGCAAAGTAAAGGGCACATTTGGATATTGGGAGTCTCAAGGAAGAAATTGTCCCCATCAGGTTTAGATAGATCAATGTGCCAAAGTTAGGGGAGGGGGAAAAAAAAACCAGCATTTCAAACTCTATTGAATTTCAAACTTCCTCCCAGAGAGCTCAGATTCAGCAGTAACAATCCAGATCTTTCCAGGAAGTGACGGTAGGGCCCCTGGCATTCCTCCTGACAGCCCAGTGTTGGGCCTGAGAAGTATCTGTCTCTGTTGTAATTCTTGCTGCTGTTCATCTGCAATTTCTCTGTCTCAACGACAACAGGAAGAACAAGGATCATAAAGGAAGTGGTCCCAATCCACAAGGCTGCCCTGGAAGATCTGTACATCTTTTGAGCCACAAAGAGGGCGAGATCAAAAGTGGCCCCAGCCGCAGACAGAACTCTCTCTGGGAACATTTCTGTCGGCCCCCATATTCTCTCTGACAGGGTCTCATCTAGCTCCTCGTCATCCTCCTCTTCCAGCTCCTCTTCGGTCTTCTCAGCGTCACCTTTTGGGAGCAATTCGTCAGGTGACACTGGCGCCTCAGGGCCAGTGGCAGAAGTGTTGGCATACTGTTTTTAAGGTACAACCATATTGTAGCAAATATCAAGACTTTAGTCCTCTTTTTGATTAAGTAATTTCTCATTTTATGCATGCACTACTTTTTGCTTGCGAGTGTATCTGTTAATGGGTATTTAGATCATTTCCACCTTTTTCTAGGGAAAATGGTAATGGAGGTAATTGTGCAAGAATGAATGATTTTTTAAAAATATTTTTTTTAAAAATAGTGAACTCATGGGGGGAAGGGAGTGAGAGGGAGTAAAATGTGCAAAAATGAATGAATGAAAACCTAAGTTTTCTGCAAACTATAGTTGAAATCACAATTTTAAAAATTTTATTTAAAAAAAGAAAACATGTTTCAGTGAAACTGATATATATCTTTCAGTTGGCTTTGCTGCTGTTCATAGAAAACTTTTTGTGATTTATTTCACTATGCTCTATTCAACATTCCTTTTCCTCTCTGATAGAACACATTTAAGTGTTGATTTTATTCATAATCATTAAAAAACTCCCATGTTTGTAAGTTATTTTGTAGTTTTATGCTATATGCCTGGCACTGTTCTAGATGCTAGAGATATATTCACATATGAATAAAATAAACAAATCTATCACGCTCAGAATCTTTGAGAGAAGTGTAAACACTAGCACTGCTGTTGATTTCTTGGTCTCTTTTATAGTCGATGGGAGTTTTAAATTCTTGCTTCAGCTCTCCTGTTTAATCCACTTGTATACAAGAAGCTTTAAAAAGTTCCTCTTTCTGTAGGAATGTTTCTTACTCATGTTTATGCCATGTACTCTCCTCACCTATCAGCTGAGTTGGCCTAGGAACTGAAGAACAAAGTTCCTAGAATGGATGTGTTGGGTAAGTGGTGGGTATATCTTTGGGACAGATCTGAGGCAATTTTTCAGTATTCTTATGTTGGACTTAATGTTGTTTTTCTAGGATAGCAGTTCTCAAACATTACAGTATCAAAAACCTTTGCACTAGTTTTTAACAATGCCGAAAAGATTTCTTCTATGTAGGCAATATCTTCTACTTACTAGACATTAGAAACAAAAAAGGAAAATCCTTAAAATAGTTTTTAATTTTAAGTAAAGAAGCTAATATAACACATGAGCAAGAGCCTATGGTGATGAAAGAGGAAGTTCAAGTTGCTCTGAAGGAATTGGCAAAAAACAAGGCTCCAGGACTTGACAGCATACCTATTGATTTATTTTGACAAACAGATGCTGCCCTGGATGTGCTCACTAAATTGTGCCAAGAAATATGGAGGACAGCCAGCTGGCCAACTGACTGGAAAAGAAATTCGAAAGAAAGGTGACCCAACAGAGTGCAGAAATTGTAGAACAATATCATTAATATCACATGCAAGCAATATTCTGCTGAAAATTATCCCAAAACTAGGGAGTCAGCTATGGCTGACTCTGAGAAGAATGGGAATCCCAGAATATTTGATTGTGCTTATGCATCAATGACACCTTAGTCTCCAGCCTGACATCGTTGCTCTTCAGTACTCTTGAGACACCCCTCACTGCTGACTTTCCCAATGCAATTCGTCTCCTGGTTTCCTGGCTGCTGTTACCAAAACTGTTGACTGTGGAACCAAGTAAACTAAAACTATTAACTATCTCAATCTCTTCACCATCCATACTGATGCTGCCAATTGGCCCAGTGGTGAGAATCTTTGTTTTCTTGATTTTGAGCTTCAATCCATATTGAAAACTGCAGTCCTTTACCTTCTGCAGCAAGCGTTTCAGGTCCTCCTCAGTTTCAGCAAGCAGGATTGTGTCATCTGCATAACGCAGGTTGTTGACGACTCTTCCACCAATCCTGATGCCACATTCCTCCTCGTATAGCCCAGCATCTCGGATGATCTGTTCTGCATACAGATTGAAAATGTATGGAGACAAAATACATCCCTGACGGACCCCCTTCTTAATTTTGAACCATCTAGTGTCTCCCTGTTCTGTTCTGATTACTGCCTCTTTGTCCAAGTATAGGTTTTGCATTAGCACAATCAAATATTCTGAGATTCCCATTCTTCTCAGAGTCAGCCATAGCTTGTCGTGATCCACACAGTCAAAAGCCTTTGCACAGTCAATGAAGCACAGATAGACATTCTTCTGGTATTCTCTGCTTTCTTCCAAGATCCATCTAACATTAGGTATAATATCCCTAGTACCATGACCTCTTCTAAATCCAGCCTGCACCTGGCAGTTCTCTGATGACATGTTGTTCCAATCGTTTTTGGATAATTTTCAGCAGAATCTTGCTTGCACATGATATCAATGATATTGTTTGATAATTTCCACACTCTCTTGGGTCACCTTTCTTTGGAATGGAAACAAATATCGATCTCTTCCAGTCAGTTGGCTGTCCTCCAGATTTCCTGACACAACTTAGTGAGCACATCCAGGGCAGCATCTGTTTGTTGAAATAAATCAATTGGTATGCCGTCAACTCCTGGAGCCTTTTTTTTTTTGCCAATTCCTTCATAGTAACTTGAACTTCCTCTTTCATCACCACAGGCTCTTGCTCATATGTTATTTCATGAAATTCCTCTGTGTGTGGCAAGTGACTCGACGGCACAAAACAACAACAACAACCCCTGTGTCAGCCAATTCCTTCTGATGCAGTGACTCTGTGTACTCCTTCCATCTTCTTTTGATACTTCCTGGATCATTTAACATTCTACCCAAACTATCTTTAAGTATTGCCACCCATGGCTTGAATTTGTTTTTCAAGTCCTTTAGCTTAAGTAACGCTGAGTGAGTTAGACCCTTTTGATTTTCTGACTCCAACTCTCTGCACATTTCACTACAGTATCGCAATTATGAGCTATGCATTGGAGAGTTGGACAGTGAATAGGGATGATAGAAAAAGAATTGATGCTTTGAGCTGTGGTGCTGGAGAAGAGTGTTGAATATACCATGGACTGCTAGGAGAACAAACAGGTTTGTTCTGGAGAAGGTGAAGCTGGAATGCTCCTTGGAGTCAAGGATTCTGAAGCTACATCTGACATACTTTGGGCGTGTTGCAAGGAGAGACTGATCCTTGGAGAGGGACATAATGTTTAGGAGAGTGGAGGGGCGGCCCAGGAGAGGAAGATCCTCGATGAGATGGATTGATTTTGTGACTGGAGTGGTGGGAATGAGTGTGTTTGAGACTGCGAGGTTGGCGCAGTATAGAATGGTTAGGACTCTTTGTACATAGGCTCGCTATGAGTTGCAAGTGACTCAATGGCACATAATAATGACAACAACATCGTCAAGTTTACTTCAACTCCCAGCATAAATAACATGCTATAAATGAAAAGAACAACATTTTCTAAAACAAAAAGCATTAGTAGGAAGAATAGGACTATTTTACATTGGTGAAAATCTTTTGATAGTCTGGTGTAGTAAAAGGCAGTATTCACATAACTTCTCCTTCTGTTACAGATTACTGGTTGAATTATACAAAGAAAACATCATCTTAAAAATGTATAATTAGAAAAAGAATATTTTAATAGTCTCTCAGAAAGTTATATTCTTCTTTGATACCACATTAAAATTTGTTAAGTACTAATTTTTTAGGATAATGAAATTTCATCTCACCACACTTAGTATATTGTAAGGAGGGGGGTTTGTGTTGTTGTTAGATGCTATCAAGATGAGTACACTCAGAGTCACTATGAACAGCTGAAACCTGTCCTATCCTGTGCCATCCTCATCATCTCTGACACATGATAGCCCATAGCTGAAGTCACTGTGTCAGTCCATCACATTGGAAGTCTTGCTACCATTTCCTGATCTTCCATCTTTCCAAGCATGATGTTTCTTTCCAAGGTATAGCCTCACTTAACTAAATGTCCTAAGTATGAAAGATGAAGCTTCACCATCTTTGCTTCCAAGAGTGCTCTGGCTGCATTTTCCCCAAGGCATATCTGTTTGTTTTTCTGACAGTCCATGGGATATTCAATACTCTAGTATCACAGCTCAAAGGCATCAATCAGTATTTCTTCTGTTGTCCTTATTCATTGTCCAGCTCTCTAATGCATAGCATGTGCTTGAGAATACCATGACATTCACACGGTGCACCTGTCTCTTAATTTCTATGATGCTTTTCTCAGAAAGACTCAGGTAATTAAAAAACACTTAAAACAAAATTAATTTTCTCCTAAGATATAAAGTGATACATTTTAGTGAGTTTGATTATTTTTTTGCAACAGCAGATTAATACTCCACTTTAGACAAAGTGAATATACTAAGAAAGCTCTTCACAAAGGAAACAAAATAACAATCACTGATGATGTTCATCCAAACCACTCAAGACATTACCCCATCATCCTTTGTTTATCTTTCATCTTTGTCATTACACAAATTCTTACAAGCAAAGCTGTTTCTAACTGTCAATGATGCCATTCTCTTAGATACAGTGTATTCTTTAATCCTGGCTTGTTGTCTCATAGAGCACACACTACCCGTCTCACGTCACTGAACATCTGCTAGGTGGTGTTGGAATGGCTTCTGGCACTTTGCATGTGGAAGTTAAAGATTGCAGCTGTGTTGATAATTTCCACTTAAGCAGCATTTATAATGCAATTGCCAGGTGGACTACCATAATTTATGGGCAAAATAATGAGTATGCAAGTCGTCAGATCTCCCTTCATCAGGTACAAAGAAGAGTGGATGGAAAGTAAAAAATGTTGAATTTTTGTTGAGGATAAGAGAAACATTTGATTTAACTTTCATAAGCACAAATCTCACAAGGTTTACCTCTTTCAAAGAACTTGGAAAAATGTCAGTGCCAAATACATATTTTGTTAATGCTATGAGAAAATATATGCTAATTCTTTAGTCACACACATACATTTTCCTATGCCAAATTGTTGTGTCTTTCATAATGATTTTTGGTAATTCCATCTACATTAATGACATGTAGCTTTCTAGTAACTGATCATTTAAAAAATACATCTGTTTCTCACTTACTGATTATTCTATCATTCAATATTTCACATATATGATAATAGTAAAAATATCTACTATCTATTTTATGTATTAATGACACAAATACTAAAGAGTGAGGCAACCATAACATTGGTTAGGAACTTGCCTGAGCCATGATTTTTAGAGGTTTGGCAGTTAAGTAATGATGTGATTTAATTTGACAATTGTATATTGATATTCTCCATTTGGTGATATAAGGTGATCATCACTCAATTTTGTATTTTCCTGACTTTTACATAATGATCAGATTTTTAGAGTCAGTAAGTGAGGGGTTGTTTTTGTTGTTATGTGCTGTCGAGTCAAAGAGTGTCATAGTGACCCTATGTACAATAGCTCTGAACCCTACCCTATTCTGACCAAGTCTCACTGTCTCTGACACACACCAACTCCCCTATTATCTCAGTTATTGCATTTCACCCTGAGTCTTCCTCTCCTGTGTTGTCGCTCCCACCTTTCCAAACACAATGTCCTTCTGCAAGGACTGGTCCCTCCTAGAAACATGACCAAAGTATGTCAGAATCCTTGCCTCCAAGGAGTAACTTGTTTCATCTTTTCCAGGACAAGCCTGTTTGTTCTCTGAGAAGTCCATGATATATTCAACACACTACTCCAGCATCACAACTCAAAAGCATTGATTCTTCTTCTGTCATGCTTAGTCATTGTCCGGCTTTCTGATGCATAGCAAGTAATTGCAAAGACCATGGGCTGGATCAGGTGCACCTTAGTCTCTAGACTGTTATTTTTGCTCTTTAGCATTCTGGAGAGGTTCCTGACAGCAGATTTTCCCAATGTAATTTATCTCTTGATTTTCTTACTGCTGGTGCCAAGCATGTTGATTGTGGAACAGAGTAAGCTGTAATAGTTAACAATCTCAATCTCTTCATCATCTATCACAGTGCTTCCAATTAACCAGTAGTGAGAATGTTTGATTTCTTGATTTTGTGCTTTAGTCTGTATTAAATATTGCAGCCCAAATGTTCATCAACAAACGACTGGATTGAAAAACTGTGATACATTCACCAATGGAATACTATGCAGCACTCAAAAGCAACAATTTTGAAAAATACTACATAACATGGAAGAGGTTAGTTCATTATACTGAATGAACTAACTCACGTGTATAAGAACAAAAACTGTAAGACCATGGTTGTAAAAACAGAAAGATAACCAGTAAGATGTGTATAAATATCCAAAGGGGGGGGGTTACTAGGAGACATGCAGGTGGGGAAGGGGAGAAATCATGAGGTCACAGAGTTCGATGGAAGTAGGGAGGATTGGAGGCAAGGTACGTGAATGAAACACAATTTAAGAAATAAAAAGACTGCTGTCCTTGGTCTTTTGCAGCATACACTTCATGTCCTCCTCAGTTTCAGCAAGCAAAGTTGTGTCATTTGTATAGTGCAGGTTGTTGATGAGTCTTATTTCAATCCTGATGCTACATTCCTCCTCATAGAGCCCCCAGTCTGAATAATCTGTGCGCATATACGTTGAAACAGTATGGAGAAAGGACACATCTGTGATACATTTCTTTCTATATTTTGAAACAAAAATTGTTTCCTTGCTATGTATTGAAGACTGCTTCCTTGCCCAAGTATAGTTTTCATGTGAATACATTCTGGGATTCTTATTCTTCTCAAGAATAGCCACAATTTGTTCTGATACACACAATCCACAAGCGTTTGCACAGTCAATGAAACACAGATAGACATTCCTCTGATGCTCTCTGCTTTCAGCCAACATCTGTCCAATGTTTGCTATAATGCCTCTCTAGTGCCACAGCCTCTTTTAAACCCAGCTTGAACTTCTGGTAGTTCTCTGTTGATACACTGTTCCAGTTGTTTTTGGATAATCTTCAGCAGGATTTTCCTTGTGTGTGATATTAGTGATATTGTTTGATAATTTCTACAGTTACAGTCTGTCTGGTCAACTTCCTTTGTAATGGGAATATATATGGATTTGTTCCAGGAAGTTGTCTTCCACTTTTCTTGGCACAAGCTAGTGAGCACATCCAGGGCTGCCTCTGTTTGTTGAACATGTCAGTTGACTTTTTTCTCCTTCCAAGAGCTTTATTCTCTTTTCCTCCCCTTTTTATTAATTTTTGCACATTTTCTCCCCCTTTCCTCCTCCTTTTGCAGCCTACCCTACAATGCACCCCTTGTTTCAGATTGTTCTTATACATATAATGCTTAGTCATATATTACTTTCAAACATATCTTCCCCTCATCTGTTCTAAAGCAGTGTTCATTATTTATCCACACTTTCTCCATCCCTTCCCCAACTCCCCCATGTCTATCTGTTTTGTAACAGCTGTTTTATTGTATTTGCTGTTTTGTGATTGAGATAATTCACTCAGCATAATGTTCAGTTGGAGTTCCTGCTCTTGCTCTTTCATGTTAAAGAGGTCTTTGGCAGTAGATCTGCTCAATGCAATGTACTGTCTGATTTCTTAGCTGCTGCTTCCATGGGGACTGATTATTGATCCAAGCAAAATGAAATTCTTGATAATACCGTTCCTTCTTCTGTTTATCATGTTGATGTTTATTGGTCCAGTTATGAGAATTTTTGTTTTATGTTAAAGAGAAATCCACACTGAAGGCTGCAGAACTGCCTAGGAAGATGGTGCCAGACTCTAGGAAGGGCTGTCAGTGTTCTTGTCCTTCAGCACTCTGAGTACCTGTGCCTCCACTCCTCTTTTATTTCTTTCCTTGATTTTCTTGTAAAATTGTGACTTGAATTGACTTTACACTGTGACAATTAGCATGTTCATCTTTCTCTTATCCTCAAGTAGAGAGATACCTGGGTCAGAGCATCCTACTGTGCTCTGTTGTGTATGTCTGTGTGTTTGGGGTTGGGGAAAGTATGAATGAGCCTCTGAAGCTTCCTCAGCAACGACAGTCTGCTCTTGTGTCTGCTTCCAGTGCAGGGCTGGAGAAAGGACGATCCCATGCTATATAGAAGGGACAACTGCAGAGACCCGGGAAGAGCAACAGTCAGCCACCCACCGTGGAACTCCAGAGGAGAGAAGACCGTGAGACCCCAGAGGAGTGAAGACTACCTGCCACTGTGTGACCCCCAACA
>NW_006399910.1:7420437-7422237 GCF_000299155.1 Elephantulus edwardii | reverse complement strand
TGTAAATGTTCATTACAACTAATAAAATTTAATAATAATTAAAAAAAAAAGAAGGGGCAACTACCATCAAGTCTTCCTCTTCTTTGTTCCAGACTCATGATCCCAGAGCAAAGATTGAGCAACTATAATTGGAACTAGGGACTCGTGTAGGACTGTCTATGCTCTCTTCTGAAACTGATTCTCAATACAGATTCTGTCTCTGATAGAATCTAGTCTGTTGTTCCAACCAACCCAACCAAATCCACTGCCAGTGAGTCAGTTCTGCCTCATAACAACCCCCTGTGGGTGTTCTGAGGCTGTCAATCAGAACCAAGGAGAGACTTTCCATCTTCCTCCTGAGGAGTAGCAGGTTCATTCTGACTGTCAGGCTTTCAGTTCACAGCTCAATGTCTGATACATTGCACTACCTGGCCTCCATAATCTGCTGTTGTTATGTACAGTTGAGTTGGAATTGATCCACAATTGACCCTCTGGTAAGTTTTCAGAGGTAGTAAGTAATAGAGGAAGATATTGCCCATCTTTCTTTAGTGTAGGAGCTGGCAGATTTGAACTGTGTACCTTTGCGTTGGTAACTCAATTCCTTACCCTTAGCCAACAAATCAGCTCTAACTCATGGTGATCCCACTGGAAACAAAAGAAACATTACATGGTACCTCATCATCTTCAAGGGAGCTTTGTGACCGTGTGGTAAGGAAGGGTGCTATCAACGCAGATGCATGCTGTTTGAATCCACCAGCTGCTCTGAGGAAGAAAGATGGTCAATATCCTTCTGTGTGATTAACTGCCTCGGAAAACCCACTGAAGTATCAGCTAGGAGTAAGTTTCAAGTCAATAATACAAAACATCATCTTCTTCAACATTAGTATGCTTAAGTCCATCGATATCTTTTCTGCTTTCTCTTGTTTTTGTTGTTGACCTTATTATTTTTCCAACCATGATATCCTTTTCTATGGTCTTTCCCAATGACATGTTCAAAGTAAATGAATTGATGTCTCCCCACTGTTATTTATAAGAAACATTCTGATTGCACTTCTTCTAGGACTGCTTTGTTGGTTGTTTATACAATCTGCAGTGCACAGGCACAGCTCAGAAGTATTACAGGTTTGCTTCCAGACAATTGCAATAAAGCAAGTAACACAATTTCACTGCTTTTCTATACATACGAAAGTTGCATTTATACTACACTACAGTTTATTAAATATGTAAGCATTTTTAAAAAAATTGAAATATGAGAATTACTGGAATATAACACATATACATGAAATGATAGCAGACTGTGAGGAAAAAGAAAAAAGACAATGATATGTTTGTTTGATGCAGGGTTACCATCAATCTTCAGCTCGTATCTATGTAGTATCAATGAAGTATCAATGCAGTATCTATGAAGTGCAATAAAGCAAAGTGCAATAAAAACAAACTGCAAGTTATTCATTCCTTTTTCACTGTCCAGCTTTTGCATGCTTATCAGGCAATTGAAAAGACCTGGCTTGGATCAGGCACAGACTATCAATTGCTCATGTGCAAGTTCAAGTTGAAGCAATAGAAACTCAAACCACTCAGAATAGCCAAATTAAAACCTTGAATAAATACATCCTTTTTGAATTTACACACTAACTCAAAAGGTGTGTGGCACCATGAACACTAAATGACTAAAAGCCAGAAAAGATTTGAGAAAACATCAATGATATAATATATGAAGAAAGACAGGAAAGAGACAAGACCAAAATGTATGGTAGAGGATACTTAGGGTAAATGAAAAGGGAAAGATCTGGTGTGAAGAACAACCATATGGACATTGTA
>NW_006399910.1:7416276-7417935 GCF_000299155.1 Elephantulus edwardii | reverse complement strand
CCCTTGCTTTCCACCCCTTCCCCCACCCCCCTTGCAGCTCCACAACCACGCACCTCAGCCCCCACCATAGCCCTGTGACCTCAGGGCACCACCACAGATCCAGCCATCACCCGGAGCTATCAGCTGAGCTGTTGTGGAACTAACCTGGCAGAAGAAAGGCCGGTAGGATCTTGGCTGTGTTTACTGGGACATTGCTGATTACCTGGGAGAGCACCTAAGGGCGTGCCCACTGGTGGGGAATTTGGCCGAGCTCTCTTGGGCTACATGAACTGCCCAAAACAAGCCAGCCAGCTGACTTCTGAGAACTCTGCAGACCAGCCAGAGGCTAGTGGGCTGGTGGGAATTGGACCTTGACTTTTCAGATCCTGTCGGATCCAGGACCCTGCTGGAGCAGGGCTGTTGTGTGAGGGCACCTGCGTAAGTGCCACTAAACAGGGAAAACTGGGAAAACCACTGGGTAGGAAACAGCAGGAATTTGAGTAAGGACCCCAGTCGTGAGCATACTGAGACAGCAGAGGTTTGAGCAAGGTCCACCAAGTGTTTGACCTGCCCTTGCGATCACCCAACCCTTTGCCTGCCTCACCCCATTTGGCTCCACACCAGTGCCTACACGTCTGGGCAATCAACTTGCCTTTAAACGGGAGCACCTTGCCCTGTCTTAGCAACAAGAGATTGCCCTAGCAGGCATTGAACTGACATTTTTCTGAAGTCAGAAAGTCAGAGAAATGCACAAATTCGGTAGCTGCCCATATGATCTCAAGAGAATTGTCTTCAGGTCAAAAACGCATATCAATGTCACGAAGAAAGCAAACTATCCCACACAATACACAAGAGCAAAGCAAGATGTCACTCACAAAGGGCGACACAGTAGCAGTCAATACCCTGAAGCCAGAAAGTCTCATGGAACTTTCTGACACAGAATTTACTTGATGAATTACAGGATACTAGAAACAAAGACCAGGAGGAGTTCAAAAAAACAATGCAAAACATTGCAGAGAAAACAAATAAGGCATTAGCGGCACTGGAAAAACAAGAATCCACCATTCAAAATATGAGGTCCAATGTTTCAGAGGCTGTCAACATGATGGAGGGACATTTGAGCAGAGTTGATGAGATGGAACACAGAATCAGTGAAATTGAAGACAAAATTGTCACCACTGATCTGCTAGAGCAAAAAGAAGACTCGAAAAAGAAGAAAAACTAAGAATAATGTGGGACACCATCAAGAAAAAGAACATGCACATCATTGGAATCCCAGAAAAGGAAGAAGCAAGTAAAGACACTGAAAAAGTTGTGGAAGAATTACTAGAGGAAAACTTCCCAGACATAATGAAGAATGAGAGAATATGTATTCAGAAAGCTCAGTGAACACCATATAGATTCTACCCCAAAAGAAAAACATCAAGGCATATCATAGCTAAATTTGCCAGAACCAAAGACAAGGAGAGAATCCTGAAAGCAGCAAGGGAGAAACAAAGAGTAACCTATAAGGGAGAACAGATAAGATTAAGTGCCGATTTCTAGCAGAAACCATGCAGGCAAGAAGAGAGTGGAAGGACATATATCAAACACTCAAAGAACACAACTGTCAACCAAGAATACTGTACCCAGCAAAATTATCCATCAAATATGAAGGACAGATCAAGATATTCCCAGAAA
>NW_006399910.1:7389340-7405386 GCF_000299155.1 Elephantulus edwardii | reverse complement strand
GCTTGGCCAACTGACTGGAAGAGATCTATATTTGTTCCCATTCCAAAGAAGGGTGACCCAACAGAGTGTGGAAACTACAAAACAATATCATTGATTTCACATGCAAGCAAGCAAGCAAGCACCGAGTAGCTAAAGCAAATGAAAGAAATGATGAAAGAAAGAGGTAAGTGGAAGATTTCAAAAGACAGGTATAGAACATTAGGTGTAGAATTTTGATAAAATGTTCCAAGACCTGAAGTTAGAAAACAGAAAGGTAAGAATATGATGAGTATTTCTCTTGCTGAAAGGACTAAAGAGAAAAGGCAGGTACTGGTTGCACTATTGAAAGAATCTAGTGCAGACTTCCTTTCACCGTGAAGTCGTTTGTGTCTAAAGTCTACTAACATTCCTTGTAAGTGAAGTTGGGTGACTCTGTCCTTCAGGTTGTCCTAACTCTTAGTTTTAGAATACTGGGGTTGAGCTGTTAGGTCTTCTGCTTCTGAAAGTTCTGCGTTCCACATGGAATAACACTCTTCTAAAGTGAAAACACTTGCTTAGGCTTATGGAGTTATTTTATATCCTAATCCTAGGATGTGGTCACTTACTCATTCTTTGCTTACCCTTTTCCAGGGCAATGAAGTTTAGCTTCTTTGCATTAAAATGGACAAGGGAATGCTCCACAACCTACTAACAAGTGACTAAGCAGTGCGGCACATTCCCAGGGCACAGACATAAATGAAGCCTCTCTGAGAGGCAGATAACTTTCATCTCAATAATGTCACATACATGAGTATGTGTCAAACAGATAGTAAACTTTGAAGGTATTGATTGAAGTTGGCTCCTATTTATTTTGAGCTCCCCAGGGCAGCTCATGGCTACACTATAATAAAGCCTGGTGACTGAATGTCTTCAGGGTTGAGCTTGTCACCTCTGAAAGCCAAAATAACTCCTGGGTCACTCAGATACAATTTTATAACTTACAACAGATAGCTTATTCCAGAGTCTTGGAAGATTCAGTGCTTAATCTCTATGCAGGAGGTTGCTAAGCAACTGCAAAACTGGGTGTTCTAAGGTCCTGACCCCATCAACTCTTCTCCACGAGTTCCCTCATAGTCTTGCTGTTTCTGCCATTACTCCCTAAATCCATGTCACAGGGCTCATATCATTTGAAAAACCTAGACCCTAATCTCCGCTTCCCTAACAGATGTATGTGTTTTGCTACATGTCTCTGAAATTAACATGTGTCATCCCTATATATTATCAGTTACTGACTTCCACTTTTCTAATCTTTTCAGTGACAGTAAAATGTATAATCTATGTTATATAGAATTTGCCCAAATTGAGATACATTAGTATCAGGAGAGTAGAGCAAATCTGCATTTATCTGTCTTCATTTTCACTACGTTGTTGTTAGGTGCTGTCGAGTCGAGTATGACCCATAGTGACCCTATGAATAATGGATCTGGACCCTGTCTTATTCTGTTCCATATTCACACTTTCTGACACACTCAAGCCTATTGTAGCAATTACTGTGTCAATTCACCTGGTCGAGGATCTTCCTCTGTTTTGCTGACCATCCATCTTTTCAAACATGATGTCTCTTTCTGAGGAATGGACTCTCCTAGAAACATGTCTGAAGTATGTGAAATGAGGCTTTATCATCTTTGCCGCCAAAGAGCACTCTGCCTGTGCTTTTGCCAAGACATATTTGTTTGTTCTTTTGGAAGTCCATGAGATATTCAATAATCTCAGATATTACAGCTCAAAGGTATCAATTCTTCTTGTCATCCTTCTTCATTGTCCAACCTGCAGATGAATAATAAGTGACTGGAAAGATCATGGCATGAATCAAGCTCACCATAGTCCTCAAGCTGGTATCATTGTTCCTCAATAATTTGAGGAAGTCTCTGACTGCAGATTTCCAAGTGCAATATATCTTCTGATTTCCTGACTGCTGTTACCAGCAGTTGTCTGTTGTCTGTTGGTCCAGTGGTAAGAATTGTTATTTTATTGATGTTGAGATATAAACCATGTTGAAGATTGGATTCTTTGATTTTCTGTAGTAAGTACTTCAAGTGTTCCTCACTTTCAGTAAGCAAGGTTGTGTTATTTGCTTAACATAGATCATTGATGAGTCTTCCTCCAATTCTGATGCCACATTCTTCTTCTGGCTTATTTTTATTAATAGCCTTTTATTTAACTGATTTAGCCTCTTATTTAAATCATCATAGGTCCTTTTTGATCAATAACCCTTTAGGACCAAGAGCCACAGATGCACGGTTTTGTGAAGCTCCAGCATCAAAGATTCAGCAGAGACTTCCAGTGACCTTCATATCCACATTGAGGACATTATCCCAGCATGCCAGATATGCATGTCATCCAGAACAATTTAGCACTCTCCAAGGAGCACATCCTGCCACATCTATGTGGGCTTCAACTAGATCTGGTAATGTGTTATTCTCATGCTTGATTTGCTATTAGAGGTACAATGCTAATTTGTCTGTTTGTTGTATAGGGGAAACTCATTGTTCTAATTAGTACATCACTTGTCTGTCAATTTTCTGTACTGAGGTAACTGGTGGGTAGCTTTGCTACCAGTGTGCCAAATGCCCCAAGGAAAATCCATGGTGGACAGATTTTAGTAGAACTCCTAGATTAAGACAGGCAGGATTGCCCATCTACTTCTTAAATAGCAGACCTCTGAAAACTCTACGAACAATAAAGTTTGACTATGTTAATGTTAGTTTTCATCATGGTGAATCCAACTCATAGCATAAAACAGAAGTCCTACAGCTGATCTTCACAGCGGTTGGCACCCATTAATTCATTGTTGCAGCAATTGTGTGTTTAGAATGTTTTTCAGCCTAGGAGGCTTATCTTCTAGCACTCTATTGATTCTTCTATAATCTGAAAGGCTGCCATTGGCTTGTTTTTGGAAGCAGATCACCAATCTTTTCTTTTTGGACTGTCTTACTCTGACAGTTTCCTGAGATGTAGCTATCATAGATGACCCTGCTGGTGGTAAAGCCTCCAGCGTTATAGAACACAAAAGCACACAAGCCATCATAGTGCCAACAACTGACAGGCATAGAATGGACTGAAAAGATCATCCTTCTCAAACATTCCATTGAGTTTAGTTTGTCCCCAGGGAGTATTCTCACTGCATTTGGAAAAGTGTTCTTTGTTGCCTTTTATCTTCTGTTACTTACCTGCTTCTTGCCTCAGATGCTGGACTTTGGGGTTTATGGCTTGTTTGTGAGGTTCTTTGAGGACACTCTGGCTTTTGCAAGTTGATGACTACCATTGTGAGGCCTGCTGTTTCCCTCCACATGGCACTGTCACCATGGGTGTAACTAACATGTTTGGATGTGAGAATGCTGTCCACTTCCTCTTTCTTGATGAACATAAATCTAAAGCATGATGCGTTTAAGCTGAAATTTCATTTTGACATTTGTCATATTTGCTAAAGTAAAATTTAATAACCATATGGAAGGAATGATGGCTTTTCCTTTTATCTACTGAAGAACATTAATCTTCAACTTCACGTTCTTTCTGCTTTCTGCTCCTCAGTTATTTGGCACCCTGCACTGCTAGAAGCTTCTTGTTCAAGTTTGATAATGAGATCCATCAGTCTTTAATTTCTCATATTGTCTCTTCTTTTCTATTACTTATTAAGTCAGTCGACATAAACTCTTCTGCTGGGACTGAATTTTTTATTCTGTTCCTTCTCTAGGTCCTATTAGACTTCATCCATTGTTAAATGCTATCATATAAAATAATTTTTCCTTCAAGATCAAAAGGAGGAGAAAAAAATTGACTGGCAATTACAGACTCCCATGGAGAGAGAACATCTATGACTGTGTTTGCATGAGTAAGTTTTAGCTGGTCACATGGAGATCAATTCAGGGATATATGCCATAGGGGTTGTGAGTGAGAATCTTGGAATCAACACTTTCTCTAAGTATCATCCATACTATATACATAGGTAACTGGTGAAGCTACTTAAGATACTGATTTCAGGATTGTTTTTTTAATATGTAAAATGGGATTTGGTTAAACTGAATGAATGAAAGTATTAGTATACAATATTCAGTATATATGAGCTGTTATGTTTTCGGTTGCCATGTTCTCTGTCCACACTCAGTCAGTACTGGTACTTTGATGTGGCTCCAGGGAACCACACCCTACTGAAACATTGCTCTTTCCTCCCCCTGCTTGTCACTGCTCTTTTGCATGGCCTGTGCTTCCTCTTCTTCTGGATTAGTTCCCCGCAATATCCTTTAATTAGGATCATGCTTGAGGAGAGACACTGCTGCAAATTCAGAGCTCCCAACATCTCTCAGAGATCTCTAGCAAGTGAAAAAGACAATGACCTGAAATTCTTATCTAGACGGAACAAAATAATTAGTAGATTGGGACAATCACATTTATTTGAATCTCAGTCTCTCAACCTAAGACTGAAAGATATCATTTCTATAATCTATCTTGATAATGATTGTAATCTTTGTTATGGGTACCATTTAATACTGACTCTACTTCTTGGCTCATCTGAGGACTGTCCTTATGATGTCTCCTTTTTTAATAGCTCCTGGAGCTACATATTAGTCACTCTGCCCAGGCTCTCTCCTCCCACACAAGTTCTGCCTGTCCCCGGCACATCACCAGGGCTGCTTCATGCATACATTTATGATCTATGAATCATAAGCCCGGCCACGATAACGGAAGACAACCCAGGAAGTTTTTATTAAGTGAGGAATAAAAAGTAATTTGGTGCAAAGTACTTTTTCTCCTGCTCCAATATTTCAGCTCTGCTGGGCAAATAATGGGCACTGCCTCCTGCCTGCAGCCCACCAGCTGCACAGCCTCCACTTTGTCATGGTCTCTGAAGGCTGGCCACTGGCGGAGTCTCATTGTATGCCTCTTATTGTGATTGTGCTGAGAGTGAATAATGAACAAGTTGAATGCTCTTTCTCCTCCAAATGGTCACAAATGGGCTGCCACAGCCTAATAATGTGTGTGAGCTTTCCCATAATGGCCAGAAAAGATGACTTGAATTTTGTAATCAATACTTTGTTAGCCTGTGGCATTTTCCTTTATTAGCACTTTTTTTTGCCAGAAAGTATTCTCATTCTTTACAAAATTAATTCTCCATCTTGCTTTGGCTACCCAAAGCCCATTGGTAGTTTCTCTGCAAATGCTCTCTACACAGAGTACTTCAAACTTCTGTGGTTCTTAGTCTCACACTACTTTGCACTGCACTACTCCAAGCTTCTCTCTATTAATCTCACACTACTTTACACTAATTATCTTTTGTAGGTAATTTCCCCTATAAACTATACTATGACTCACTAAGTATGCCATCACCTTCTCATAATGATTAAATAATATCAGTCTGAGTACTAGTTGCTATTAAGTTGATCCTGTCACAGGGAGAAGCAATATGTTTCAGAGGAGAACTGTGCTCTGTAAACTTCCCAGTGGTCTATTCTTTGGTAAGTAGATTCAGATCTTTTCTTTGACCTCTGGGTACCTCTCTGTAGGTTAAAATGTTCACCCTTTAGATTAGCTCCTGAGTATGCTAACCATTTGAACCACACAGAGACTCCATTAAATATATATCTCTTATTATTGTTAGGTGCTGTCAAGTTGAATATCATGCATAGTGACTATTAGAACAACAAATGTGAACTCTGTCCTATCCGAGGCTTTCCTCGTCAGCTCTGACAAACAACCTCATTGCTGCAGTCACTGTGACAATCTACCTCATTGAGGGTCTTACTCTTCTTTGCCAACCCTCCACCTTTCCAAGTCCCTTTTTAAGCAATGGCCTCACCAACCAACATGTTCAAAGAGAGTTGAAGCTTCACCAACCTTGCCTCCAAGGAGCACTCTGGTTGCACTTTCTGCAAGATATATCTGTTGATTCTTTTGGGAGTCCATGGGATATTTAGTACCTCCTCCAACACCACAACTCAAAGACATCGGTTCTTCTCCTGCCATCTGTGTTCGTTGTCCAGCTCTTGTATGTATTATGGGTGATTAAAAAGATCATGTTCTGATTCAGACACACCCTAGCCTTTAAACTGACATCACTGCTCTTAAGTACTTTGGAAACATCTTTGACAACACACTTTCCTGATGCTGTGTGTCTTTTAGTTAGAGATAAATGTTTGTATCCATTGTTAAGGTTGAGCCGACAGGAGATCAAGATGTGGCATGTGCTGGTTTTTGCTGTGTAACCCTTAATCTCACAATCTCAGGGTCGTACTGCAGCAAACCTATATTTCACTCTCACAGGTCTGTGAGTTGACTGTGGTCTAACAGGTCGAGGCTGGGTTTGGAGAGGCCAGGCTAGGCTTTCAGATTTCTGACTGGATTCAGATACACTCTATGTGTCTTCATTCTAGGGTCTGCTCTGAAAGACAGAACTCATTTAAAGTCTGCTCTTTATCCCATGGTTGGCTGAAAACCATGACAGAGTAGGTATCATTTGGGCCAGAATTTACATTCAGGAAGTTACATGGCAACAAGACAAGTTGTTGTTGTTGCTATGTGCCGTAGAGCTGCTTGCAACTCATAGACACCCTATGTACAACAGCCCTAAACCCTGCTCTATCTTGTGCCAACTGCACTGCCTCTGACACACCCATCGTGATTACCCCAGTCACTGAATCAATCCACTTCATAGAGGGGCTTCCCCTCTTGTCCCGTGCCTCCACCCTCCCAAGCATGATGTCCCTCTTCAAGGACTTGTCCCTCCTTACAACATGTCCAAAGTATATCAGATGAAGCCCCAGAATTCTTGCCTCCAAGGAGAAGTCTGGTTTAATCCTCTCCATGATTAATCTGTTTGTGTTCTTGGCAGTCCATGATACATCCAAGACTAGTATATAATCTTATTCTAGGACTATAAAGAATCAGAACAAAAATCCAATCTACTAAGTATGGCTGTTACTATAGTTATGTAAGGCTGAGTTGGAATGAACCCATAGCTGACCCTTCAGTGGGTTTTCAGAGGCAGTAAATTGCATGGTAGGAGACTGAACATTGTTCTCCCATGGAGCAGCTGGTAGATTTTAATAGCATGCCTTTGGGTAGAAACTTAGATCCTTACCACTTATTTGAATTGAAGAGGATTCTGGAAGATGTCTGCCCATTTCACTGACTCTATTGTATAGAATCTAAAAGGTTCTACTTCAAGGATCATTAACATAAGCATTACCTAAGAGCTAGTGAGGAATGTAGACTCTCATACTCCACTTCAGACGTGATGAATCAGAATCTCCATTTAGCAAAACCCTCAGGTGATTCAGATACATATTGAAATTTCTAGTGGTCAATAACAAACATTTCCATGATATGTTTCATAAAAGAGTAATAAGTAAGAAGAAAATCCTAGCCTCTAAGAAGAAACTTGGTGTCATCCTTTCTAAGACAGACCTCTTTGTTTTTTTCGTAATCCATGGTATGTTCAAGACTCTTCTCCAGCACCAGAATGTAAAGTCATAATTCTTTTTCTGTCATCCTTAGTCATTGTCCAATTCTCTGATGCATATCAAGTAATTGCAAAGACTATGACCTGGATCAGGAGTACCTTAGTCTCTATACTGACATCATTGCTTCTCAATACTCTGGAGAAGTCCCTGATAGAAGATTTTTTCCCCCAAATGCAATTCATCTTTTGATTTCTTGACAGCTGGTGCCAAGATCCTCAAAATTCTAGCCTCCAAGCTGGGATTGTTGAAACTCTGCCTCACATAGTCTAGGCATGTGGCCAGTAGGGACCAATCCTTAGAGAAGAACATCATTCACAGAAGGGTGGAGGGACAGCGCAGGAGAGGATGACCTCAAATGAGAAGGATTAATATAGTAACTGGGGCAATGGGGATAGGTGTCTCAGTGAGAGAGTCTCAGGACAGGGCAGGCTTCAGAGCTGTTGTACATAGGGTCACTATGAGTTGCAGGCAGCTCAGTGGCACAAAACAACAAGGGGACAACAACAAGGTGGGGGACGCTTTCAAGATTAAAGGAATTTAGAATCTTTCATATCTCCCAATATACCCTTGGCCTCTGGGTCAAGACATCATGGGATGTGGACATGGGATGTAGCACTCCCCTAACATAATCACCCAAGGAACCCTTTCTTCACAGATGAGCTTGAGACATAGACTTGGAGAGATAAAAACTGCATCCTTCCAAGACATACGGCTATTTATTCTCTTGTGAGAGTTCTTTGAGGGCGAGATTAATTTTTTAACTTGTTCTCAAATAGTCCTAAATCTCCCTGGTGTTATTTTCTGGATTGAAAATCTTGTAGCCTAAGGGTAAATATACAATATTTAGAGAGTTAATGGTCATCTTATATAACAAAATTGAGTATAGCTTTATTTTCAGAGGAAGATCTTTAGGTAATTTTGTGCTGTGGTACAATGATAACTGAAAGGTCGGTGATTCAAATCTACCAGCTGTTCCAAGGGAACAAGATAAACAGTCTTCTCCCATAAAGATTTATAGCTTCAAAAACTCAGAAGGGTTCCTAGGAGTCAGACTCAATCTCAAGGTAGTGGGTTTTGCTTTTTATTTTTATTTAAAAGACTCTAAAAATTGGCTATTTCCTTATATTTTTTTCTTTACATGAAAATTTAAATACTGAGAATGCACAGTAAAGTCATCCATGAGACTGTATAATATGACTCCTGTAGCTGCTTAACCAATACAAATAAAATGGACAAGAAGACAGAAGCATATCAAGAGTCCCTGGTTAGTGAAAATGATCAAACGTTGGATCGCTAGTCAAAGGCTAGTGGTTCAGACCCACATAAGAAAAGAACTGGCAATCTGCACCTGAAAGATTATAGCCTTGAAAACCCTTTAATGTGCAGTTTTAATCTGATGCACATGGATTTTCAATCATTCAGATGAGACAGCAACTATTTTTGTTTTTAAGAAAAGGACACTTTTGAATACCTAGAAGATCAAGAAATGCAGCTTTTGGTATGGATTGCACCTCAATGTCAAGAAAACAACGATTCTTATCACTGGACTGATAGGCAGCATCACGATGGATAGAGAGGAAATTGTAACTGTCAACGGCTTCATCTTGCTTGGATCAATAATTAACACCCTTGTTACCAGCAATCAGAAAATAAGGAGACACAATGCACTGGGAAAATGTGCAGTTAGGGACCTTTACAGATTATTGAGGTATAGTGATGTCAGTTTGCATACTAAAGTGAGTCTGATTCAGGCCATAGTTTTTCCGATTATTTGCTATGCATATGAGAACTGGACAATGAATAAGGATGACAGAAGAAGAATTGATGCCTTTAAGCTGTGGTGCTGGAGCAGAGCACCGAACATCCCATGGATGGCCAAGAGCAAGAATAGAAATGTCTTAGAAAGGGTGCTGCCAGAGTGCTCTTTGGAGGCAAGAGTGATGAGGCTTTGTCTCACATACTTTGGGCATGTTGCTAGGAGGGGATATTTCTTGAAGAAGAATATGATGCTAGGAAGGGTAGAGGATTGATGAAGGAGAAAAAGACCCTCAACCAGGTGGATTGACATGGTGACTGCCCCAATGGGCCCTTGTGTGATAGGAAGTGTGAGGATAGCATAGAATAGAACAGGGTTCAAATCTTTTGTTCATAGAGTCACCATGAATCATACTTGACTAGACAGCACCTAACAACAACATCTATTTTTAAAGAAAAGTGAACATTATTTACTAGAATTGAAGAAGACTTGAAAACTTAATGAAGAAGCTCAAAGATTACAACTTTGATAGAAATTACAATTCAACACCAAGAAAACAAAGATTCTCACACTGGACCATTACATAACATCATGATATATGAAGGTGCCAAATATTTCCTTTCACTTGGATTCACAATTAACATACCTGATAATTTTGGGGTACTATTGAATCAGAATCAACCCATAGCTGATCCTCCAGCGGGTTTTCAGAGACAGTTAATTGCACAGGAAGAGATTGTCCCTCCTTCTCCCACAGAGCAGCTGTTGGATTTGAACCATATGTCTTTGGGATTGCAACATTTCTTTTTGCCATGAGACCACCAGAGCTTACCCATAGATAGTAATAGTAATCCAGAAATAAAAAGATGTATTGGAAGGATTTTTCTAAAGTGATAAAAATCAAGGATGTCAATCTAAAGTCTAATCTAGAGATGTAATCTAAAGATGCACCTTATCCAAGACACCTTTCAATTGCTTAATATGGATGTGAAAGTTGGACAATGAATAACAAAGACCAAAGAAGAACTGATACCTTTAATTGTGGTGTCAACAAAGAACTATATGTATAAAAATTAGCAAAAACAAACCATGAATTATCAAAAGATCAAAAAAGTCTGTCTTGGAGGAAATGAAATAAGGTGCTACTTTGAGGCAAGGATGGTGAAAATCCATTTCCAGTACTTTGTTTTTGGAAAAAGACATCATGCCGGGCAAAGTATAAGGACAGGGAGAGAAATAAAGACTCTCAGTGAGATGCATTGACACAGTAATAGCACCAATGGGTTCGAGCATGGCAGAAATGTGAGAAGGGTGCAGGATAAACCAGTTCTTCAGCCTGCAGTTTGTAGGGCCACTATGATTCATAGTCGCCTTGACAGAACATAAGTTCTATATCTTTGAAACAAAACAGATGAGTGATTATCAAAGCAGAGAGTTGTGCTTCTTAATCACTAAGATGTAATGTTGGGGAACCACCAAACACCTTTGTTAATTAAATGCTGTTTTGGAAATACAAGTTTATTTGATTGAAGCCATCATCAACCATATGTGTCTTTTGGATTTAAATTCTGCCAGCATTCCCCTCCCCTCCGCCCCAGTCATCTATGCACATGGAACCCTGGAAGTTATTCCACTTGGAATGAATAGCTTCCTACATGAATCAGAACTGCCAGTCAGCATTGTGCAAAGTCAAACTAGAGAGCACCGAAGGCAAACCCCTGCCCTTGGCCTCTTTAGAATCAGACACTAACTAACCTAACAGGCCAAAGAGAGCAACTTCATTTCAAATAACAAATTAACGGTTTCCCATAACTCCATTAATGCATGGCTGTGATCCCATGAAATTGCATCTCTGACAAACTGGCTGTAGTAAAATTTACTCTATGTAAAATGATTGTGCTAATTACTTTCTCTTTATGCTTTTATAATCGGCTGACTGGCAATAACATTTGCAATGTAGTCATGCAGTAATGAGAAAAGCCGTTCAATCTCATGCTGCAGGTCATTAGTAAATGGCTTCAGGGTTCAAAGGGTAATTTTCCCCTTTGGTGAAGTTTGAAAGGCTGGTGGAGCAAATGTCTTGTCTTTCTTTCTCTTTCTCTCTGTTACATTCCATGTGCAATCAAGTCTAGAGTTTGAGTGCAGAGAATGTTAAGACACTCAGTCTTTTGCTCTTTAGAAATGGACTTCAGAAATATTAAGAAGTTGGCAGTCACTTACTTGTAGCTGATGTCCAGGCCGCATTCTGTTCTTTCTCCATCTTCTACTTCTTCCAACATCCCCACACACTTCCCTACAATTCTTATAACTGATTTCCATGTTCCGTTCTCTTCTTTCTTCATCTTCTACCTCTTCCAACACTCCCCCCCAACATTCCCCAACAATTCTGTACTTTATATGTGTGTTGCTGTTCTTGCCTTACCTGCAGAGTTGAAGCCAGCTCATAGCTGACCCTCCAGTGGTTCTGCAGCAGCAGTAAATCACACGGGAGGAGATTGGTAGTCTTTCTTACATGGAGCAGCTGGTGACTGGCAGTGCAACTCCTTACTCACTAGGACATCAGGGCTTTTAGAACTTGGTTGGGATCTGTTCTTAAATTTCACAATAAGATTAAACTAGGGTTTGATCAAGTAAAAGTTCAACAAAAAAATGGGAAGACCCTCAATAAGATGTATTGGCCCGGAGGCTACAGAAATGGGCTAAGCATGCAGGGATTGTGAGGGTGGTTCGTGGTCGAGTAGGCTTTCATTCTCTTGTACATGGGGCTGCTGTGGGTCTGAACCAACATAACGGTACATGAGAACCACAACAATTTTTATAGGGCCAGGTAGGTCAAGGACTGTAAAAATAATTTATCATAAAAGGATTTTTTTAAAAGTGTTTCTACAAGGCAGAAGTTAAGAATGCCCCAAATGCCCAACTCTTCCATGCTGGTTTACCACTCTAGCATTCTAACATAATTTTTTCTTCTTCTCCTCAGCCCTCTTGTTTCCCATCCATATATCTGAGTTTTGTAATTCACTGATTTTCACAGAAACTAAAAATCCATTAGAAAAATGGCTCATGTGGCTGTGAAGGTTAGTGACAAGTCCTACATCTGTGCATCAGGTTTGAAGGGTGTATAGTCCAATGCATATGGTTGCAGAGGCTGTCGAACTACAGGGAAGATCAGGTTAAGTGGAGTGAACATAGTGAGAAGGGTGGAGCCTCTCAAGAGCACTTTCTGTATGGTGTCTCAGAGCTCTACCATGCACCCCCCACAAGAGAACTCTCCTAGTATGGAGAGGCTTCAAGATACAAACCACTCTCATCTTACCTCTTTAGTACAATATCTAATAGACAAATGCTTATTTATTGGGTAAATTCTTATTTTACCCAAAGAGCCAATGAAAGACGCTTCCTCATTACAAAACTGACAGACTCTGTGTCGGCCCCCCACTTTAGTACATGTGTCATGGCACTCATCTCCTCCTCCTCCTCAGCTAACTCCCTATGTGATGGCTCAGGCCTTCAGTCACTTATGTCCTGTCATTATCTTTCTGTTCCCAAGGGTGATGGTGCTCTGAGACAGTTTCTGGCATGCTCTGTAAACCAGTGGTAGTAAGTCCAAACTGAAGCAAAAGAAACTGAAAACAAATAGATAAAAAACCAAAACATAACCTTGAGTCTATCCCATCTGAATTAAAAAAGCATGTCAATAAAAGGCTTGAGGCATTGAACACTAATGAACGAATGCCAGATGAGCTGTGGGATTATATAAAAAAATATCATCCATAAAGAATGTGTACAGTCATTACGAAGATAGAGGAGGAAGAAAGACCAAGATGGATGTCAGGAGAGACTACGAATATTGCCCTAGAGCACTGAGAAGCCAAAGCAAAGGGCAGAAATCAGGAAGGTAAGGAGTTGAATAGAAGGTCTCAAAGGGCAGCCGGAACAACAAAGCAAAGTAGTATAATTAAATGCCCAAAGAGCAAGAGTTGGAAAATTTAAAAGGACGAATTCACTCAGCATCTCTCAAGCTGAAGGAACTGAAGAATAAATTCAAGCTCTAGTGGCAATACTTAAGGATGTTATGAGCAGAATACTGAATGACCCAGGAAACATCAAAAGAAGATGGAAGTAGTACACGGAGTCATTGTATCAAAAAGAATCAGCTAACACAGAAGAGTTTTGTGAAGCAGCAAAAGATCAAGAAACAACTGTGATGAAGGAGGCATTTCAGGATATTCTGAAGGAATTGTCAGAAATTAAGGCCCCAGGAATTAATGAAATATCAATTGCCTATTTCACCAAACATATGTAGTCCTGGATATATTCACCAGCTTATGACAAGAAATTTGAGCTATCTGGCCCATTGGCTGGAAGAAATTAATATTTTGTCCTATTCCCAAAAAGAGTGATCCAGCAGAGTGTGGTAACTGTCATATTATATCTCTAATATTACACACAAGCAAAATCTTGCTGAAGATAATGCCTGGTACATCCACACAAGGGAATACTACACAGCACGCTGGAGCAATGATTTTGTAAACTATTACCTAACTTGAGAGGGACTGGAGAGCACTATGCCGAGAGAACTAACTCAATCCCACAAGGACAAATATTGTATAAAACCATTATTGTAGAATGAATATAAGGATCCAAGGGGGAGAGGAAAGGGTGGAAGCAGAGGGATGAAGATGTGCAGGGAAATGGGGGATTAATCGTGGGGTTGTACAGTTTGGCAGGTTCGGGGGGTGAGGGAAATTGGAAGAATCTGTTCTGGAAAAAAATTTCTAATTTTGTAACTAAACTAGTATAGTAATAATAATAAAAGACTGGAACAGTATATTGACAGAAGCTGTCAGCAATGCAAGCTGGATTTAAAAAAGGCCATAACACTAGGGATAGAATCTTGACTGAAAGCAAAAAGTACTAGAAGAATGTTGATTAGTGTTTTATTGACTATTCAAAGGCATTTTACTATGTGGATCACAACAAATTCTGGTTAATATTGAGAAAAATGGGAATTTCAGAACAATTGATTGTGCTCATGTGAAACTTTTTCTTAGGTCTGAAAGTGTTTATCTGAATAGAGTAAGGAAATACTGAATGATTTGAAATCAAGAAAGAAGTCTATCAGTGTGTCTCTTCTCTATACCTTTTCAATCTATTTGTAGAACAGATCATCCCAGAGGCTGGATAGTATGAAAAAGAATGTGGCATCAAGATTGAAGGAAGACTCATCAACAACTTGTGCTGTGCAGATGACACAAGCTTGCTCACCGAAACTGACAAGGAACTAAAGTATTTGCTGCAGAAGATGAAAGACTGCACTCTTCAATATGGATTACATCTCAACATCAAGAAAACAAAGATTGTCATCACTGAACCAATTGGCAGCATCATGATAGATGGAGAAGAGATTGACATTGTTAACAATCTCATCTTGCTCAGATTAACAATTGACATTTGGCACCAAAAGTCAGGAAATAAAAAGATGAGTTGCATTGGGAAAGTCAAAGATCTCTCCAAAATGCTAAAGAGCAACAATGCCAATCTAGTCTAGGGTGTGCCTGACACAGACCATGGTATATCCATGCTGTATATCCAAGAGCTGGACAATGACTAAGGATGACAGAAAAAGAATCGATGCCTTTGAGTTAAGGTGTTGGAGATGGACTGCTAAGAGAATAAAGAGGTCTGTCCTGGAGATGGTGAAGCTGGGCTGCTCCATTTCACATACTTTGGGCATGTTGCCAGGAGGGACCAATCCTTAAAGAAGGACTCAAGGATAGAGGGTCAGCATGGGAGAGGAATACTCTGGATGAGACGGATTGACATTGTGACTGTGGCAATGATCCAAATCTACAACTACAATCAAATGAATTGAGAAATGGTACATTCACACGATGGAAAATAGTTAACTTTTGGATCTCAATTCCATCATCTGTAATATAGAATAATAACAATATCTCATAAGTTATTGTGAAGATTCCATGATAGAATGTATTATTCATTATTGTTATTTTGTGTTCACAAGTTTCAACCTTTATATTACTGATCATATGTAGCTTGCAGAAAATAAACTAAAACTTCCTTCTCTAAAGATTTAGGAGATGTGGACCCCCACATTGATGTGTCCCCTTTAAAACAAGTGGAGCAGCTCTGTGTTGCCATTTTTCATTATTTCAGTTGAGGGAGAAGTGGTTCCTTTAGTATTAACAGGCTCCATTTAACCACCATCTTTCAACTTTCTTCGTTTGATGAGGTGTAAGCATTTTGTGAACCTTTTCACCTCACCTCAATTTTGTTTCTGATGCTGGAGATTACTCTGTCAACCAAGTAGTGTACTTACTAGAAGCTGATAGTCTTTTGTTTCTCCTATATCTCTGAGGAATTTCCTTATTTTTCATTTTTTTACAGGAATGAAGTGACCTTAACTTGTAGGGTTTCTCATGACCATTTGTGTTCAAGCTTTTCTTAAGGATATGCTCATATTGTCTCAGCTCTTGGAACTATGATGTAAATCCTAACATAGTTTGACCTCAGGGATATGGAATTTGGCTAAGGTTTCAAATTAAGGCACCATGTCATTACAGGCAACTCTTAAATGGAAAGCCTCGAAGTAGTGTGTGACTTTTAAGGCATCTAAATTTTCTGATTTTTTACTACCTAGGAAATGAGGAGAAAAAAATATTCAAAAGTATATCTTTACCTGCTCCACAAATTGCTGTCTGTCAGATACTCCTCTAAATCTGAACACTCAGATCAAGACAGACTAGGAAGAAGGATTGGCCACCCACTTCTGAAATAGCAGGCCTCTGAAAACC
>NW_006399910.1:7377065-7386536 GCF_000299155.1 Elephantulus edwardii | reverse complement strand
TGCATAGGGTCGCTATGAGTCGGAAACGACTCGATGGCACATAACAACAACAACATAGCTTTATATTTGATACTGTTACTTACTATGGATCATAAACTTCTTTGACAACCACATAGAATCCTTAAGCCATTTCCTTAAAAACACAAATATGCAGCAGCACAAAGAATTTTCTATAAAATTCTAGAGGTTCTCATATCTCTTGAAATTAATGGACTACAGTTCAAGAGAATATACATAAATGGAACATTATTAGAAATGCAGAGTTAATGGGAAAATGCATGAAGTATTTGATCCCATCTGTTAAAGTGTTTATTTTAGGCAAAACAAATCCAAATGGATTTTATTGGAACAAATGGATTTTATTGAACCACTTCATGTATAATGTCAACGTTTATTTCTTTCAGTCATATTTTTAAATAACACTTTAAAATTCACTCCTATTGATTGCTATTGTTGTTTATTGATTGTCTCTCATTAAATTGGAATCTACCATTTAAATGCTTTGCTGCCTTTGCATAGCTACATTCACTAAGACTGATGACCAGTGTAGTCACATAGCTAATAACAGTGCTGGGTGTGTTAGCAGTTCATTATGAGTTATTGTATTAATTTGATTTAATTGAATCATACTTTTGCATTTCTGGGGTTACCATCCCATGATGTAGACTTTTAACCAAGTGACAGAAGCTACCACCTTTGTACGGATCAACATTTGGAAGTGTACACACTTGTGCAGTTGCACAACTTACAGAAGTTTTAAATATTTTTCTCTCCCATTTCAAAGAACCCCATCCACCACCACTGAGTTAATTCTAACTCATAGGTAGCCTTGTCTGTAGAAAGTTCCATTGCTAATTCACTTCTATGACTCGTTGAATCCACCATCAGTTTCACAGGAGAAAATATACACCCTCACAAAACCTGATGGGGGGCCAGCTATGCATCAGTTTCTATTCCACAGCAGTGAGTTTGAGATTTGTTGAAAGTAATCCTATAGGATAGAGAAGAAAGGTCACATAAGGTTTTCAAAGCTATAAATCTTTGTGGGCAAGTGGTTAAAATGTTTCAGTTGTTAATCAAATGGTTAGAGGTTCAAATGCTCCCATGGATATGTTAGAGGTAAGGTCTGGAAATCTTTTTTTGAAAAAAAGTTGTGGTTGTTATTGTTGTTGTAATTACCATTGAGTCAGAATCAACCTATAGTTGATCCTCCGGTGGGTTTTCAGAGGCAGCAAATTGAATGGAAGTAAAGCATCCATCTCTCTCCCACAGAGCAGCTGGTGGAGTTAAACTGTATACTTTTGTGTCAGAAGTGCAATTCCTTACTACTAAGCCATGAGAGACATTATCCATTGAAAAGTTTATGGAGCACAGTTTTATTCTTACACATTTAAGAATGTTAAATGTCAGAGGATCCAGATTGTCAAAGAGATGGATCGTTAAACTGTCACTATACGCCGATGATACGATATGATAGTGTCCCCAGGGACTGAACCAAAAAACTGTTTCAGCTAGTGGACCAATTATTAGGGTGGTAGGATATAAGATCAATATGCAAAACTCAGTGGAATTCCTCTATAGTAACAAAGAGAACTCAGAGAAGAAAACCAAGAAAGCAATATGATTTACAATAGCCAGGCACAAATTGAGATAGTTGGGAATAAACCTAACTTCTTGTTTGTTGTTATGTGCCATAGAGTCGCTTGCAATTCATAGTGACCCTAAGTATAAGAGCCCTAAATGCCATTCTATCCTAACTAGAGACACAAAACCCTGTACAAAGAAAACTACAAAATCTTTCTGTGAGAAACAATAAAAGATCTAAATAAATGAACACATACATAAATAAGTACATGTTTAATGCAATCCCAATACAGATATCAAATTCATTTTTCCAGGAGATTGAAAAGGAAATTGTTAAGTTTATTTGGAGATAAAATAGACCCTAAATAAGCAAGATACTTCTAAAAACCAAAAATGAAATGGAAAGCATAGCATTCCCTGAACTCAAAACCCACTACATAGCTGTAGTAACCAAAACAACATGATACTGGTACAATGACAGGTACATAGACTAATGGAACAGAATTGAGAACCCAGAAATGGACCCATCTATCTATGGTCAACTGATATTCAACAAGGAAATAAAACCCATCAAAAGGAGAAATGACAACCTCTTCAACATATGGTACTGGCAAAACTGGATTGATAACTGCAGAAAGCAGAAACAGGATCCACATCTCACACCACACATAAAAATCAACTCAAGGTGGATCAGAGACCTGGGAATAAAGCCCTAAACCACAAGGTTCATAGAAGACAAACTGGAATCACACTTAGATGGCCTATGGTAGATGGTCTATGGTATAAAGAGACTGCCAAGTACAGTCAAATGATCTCAATAAATAAGCTCAGTCTGGAGAGGATAAAATTGATGAATGTGACCTTCTAAATATTAAATTACTGTGTGTATCAAAAACTTTTTCCAAAAGAGTGAAAAGAAAACCTACTGACCAGGAAAAAAAAATCTGGCAATACCTTTTCAGACAAGGGTCTCATATCAAAAGTTTACAGAATCTTACAGGGCCTCCACAAGAAAAATATTGATAACCCAATTACAAAATGGAAAAAAGACACAGAAAGGCTTTTCAAAGGAAGATAATTGAATGGCCAATAGACAGATGAAGAAATTATCAAAATCACTGGCAATAAAAGAGATATAAATCAAAACCACAATGAATTACCATCTTACTCCAGTAGCAGTGGCAAAGTTTAACAGGATAGCAAGCATTAAATGTTGGAGAAAATGTGGTGAGATAAAAACTCTTATATATTGTTGGTGGGATTGTAAAAGAGTACCACCACTCTGGAAGGCTGTTTTGCATTTCCTCAAAGAGCTAAATGTGGAAATTCCATATGACCCAGCTATCCCACTGCTTCGAATTTACCCCAAGAAAATGAGAACTGAGGCACAAATGGAGACTTGTACTACCAGTGTTCATAGCAGCATTTTTGACCATCACAAGAACATAGGAACAGCCCAAATGTCCAACTACAATTGAATGGATTGAGAAATTATGGTACAATCACATGATGGAATACTACACAACATGCTGGAGCAATGATTTTGTAAATAACTGCCTAACTTTAGAGGGATTGCAGAATATTATGTGAAGTGACCTAACTCAATTCTATAATGACAAATACTGTATAAGTCCACTCTTGTAGAATGTGTATGAGGATTGAAGGGTGGGATGGTGGGAGTGGAGGGGTGAGGACGAATTGGGTGGGGTGGGTGATTAATCACTGGGTCACATAATTGATGAGTGGAAGGAGGAGTGGGTAAAGGAAATGGGAAAGATTAGATGCGAAAAACAATGTATATAAAATTTGTAAGTAAACCAGTATAAAATAAAATTTTATTTAAACTTAAAAAAAAACACACAACAAAACCACTCAAGAGATATATCTCACTCCAGTGGCAGTTGCAAAGTTTAGCAGGGCAGCAAGCAAAAAATGTTGGAGAGGATGTGGAGGGGTGGGAACTTGCTTATATTGTTGGTGGGATTGTAAAATGGTACAACCATTCTGGAAGGCAGTTTGGTATTTCCTAAAAAGTTGAACATAGAAAGTCCATATGATCCAGTTATTCCACTATTAGGAATATACTACAAGGAAATGAGAACTGAGACACAAACAGAGAATTGTATAACAATGTTCCATTATTCACCATCACAAGAATAAGAAACAGCCCAAATGTCCAACCACAAGTGAATGGATTGAGAAACTGTCATGCATTCACACAATGGAATGCTATAAACAATTCAGGAGCAACAATTTTGAAAAATACTGCATAACTTGGGAAATACTGGAGAGCATTATGCTGAGTGAACTAACTCAGTCTCATGTGGACAAGTACTGCATAAGACCATTACTATAAAAATAGAAGGACAACTAGTAAAAGGTGTATGGGTATTCAGGGGGGGAAGGGTGGGAGCAGAGAGGTCAGGATGAGTAAGGGCTAAACCATAGGGTTGCACATTTTGGTAGGTGGAGGGTGTGAGTGAAGGAAATGGAAATGATTCAGTGCGGACCAAAATAGGGTAATGTTGGGCATAGTCCAATGGTGATTAATTTTATAAAACAATGCATGAGAAAGATTGTATGAAACATAATTTGAGTGAATGAATAGTGTGAAACAAAGTGTATTTGAACTTTATAAGCAAAGAAATGTAAAGTAATTTTTAAACAAAGATTATTAAGTGTCAGAATCAACTTCATTCTTTCTCTCTCCCTCTCTTGTTCTCTCTCTCCCTCCCTCCTTCCTTCCCTCTCCCTTCCCTCCCCTCCCCCTCCCTCTCCCCCTTTCCCTCTCCCTCTTCTCCCTCTTTACCTTCCTCCCTCCCTCTTCCTCTCTCTTTCCCTCCCTCCCTCTCCCCCTTTTCCTTCCTCCCTCTCCCTTTCCCTCCCTTTCCCCCTTTTCCTTCCACCCTCACCCTCTCCCTCTCCCTCTCCTCCTCTCTCTTTTTCATTTTAAAAACCAGGGAAAGGGAATTTTGCTGAGGACAAGGGAAGTGAAAGGGAGTGGAGTAATAAGGCTCCTTTGAGGCAATTTCACTTGGGAAGTGTATGTTGAATTTGGGAGATGTGTGTGTTGCCTTTGATCCCTGTAGATGTCCCCTGCTCAGCATTTTAGAGTAAACACTTGACTGTGTGTGCTGGGCTAGAGAAGGCTTAGAGAACAGCTGCTTGGTCTCTCTGTATCTGAGAAAAAATATAGGACCATCAGATACCTAGCCTGGACAGAAGTGGACTTTAAGGGACATGAGAACTTGAATTTTCCAAGAATCAGTGTTAAGTCCTGGGAACTCAAACCAGCAGCTTCCCAGGGATGTTTTGTGTGTATCTGGGCTCTTCTACCAGTTCTAGAGAGAAAGAGTTAGCACAATGACCACTCCTGAATTTTCTAGCTGGCCCAGCAGGGAGGTGAGGGGATGTCAGAATCAGACCCTGTTTAATCCAATGAACATATACTCCATGGCACACCCTCACCCTGAATGTGTGCAGAAAGATTCATATGCAAACATACAATTTAGATAGAAATCTAACTTTTATGGGGTTCACAGTGAGGCGTGGGATGTAAGATGTTAGATTGGCAACGGAAAAGAATTATTGAAGTTTAAAAGAAAAATTGCTGAAAGGGCTTGAGAAAGTTTTCTTGCATTCACCCACTCACTCATTACCTTTGAGTCAAAACAACAGCTAGCTAATCCTCCAGTGGGTTTTCAGAGGCAGTAAATCCCATGGGAGGAGATTGCTCATCTATCTGTCTTGAAGCACGTGGTGTATTCGAAACACTTGCTTTTAAGTTAACACTTGTTGTTGCTGTGTACCATAGAGTTGGAACTGACCCATAGCTGACTTTGCAGTGGTTTTTCAGAGGCAATTAATTGCATGGGAGGAGATTGTCCATCCTTTCACCTGGAGCAGCTAGGGACCTCGAACAGTGTTGTTGATATTGCAGTGCAGCTTCTTGCCTCTAGGCCACGAGAGTTCCTTTATGTGTGGTTCAATATAACTGTACACATCTTATCTATCTATAAATTCAACTTAAAGTCACAGAAATGCAACCCCAATAACCCCAGGTACCGTCTGACTAGCACAGTATACATCTCATGCGCTAGTACAGCAGCATGAATTAGCTCCCTTTGTTGAGAACAGACACAGCCACACTGGGGCTAGGAAAGCTCAGTAGGAGAATCTGGCCTTCTGTCTGCTGACATAATGCATAGTACAGGGGGCTTTTAAATGAAAACTTAGCAGTTTTAATCTACCAACCACTTTGCAGGTGAGAGATGTAAAGTCTTCTCATAAAGATTTATGTCCTTGGAAACTGGATGGAGGGTTGCTCTGAGTCAAAATCAAGTTGATGGCAGTAAGCTGGTTGGTTAGTGCAAGAAAAGGCTTGAAGTGTGTTTGTTTTGTTGATGACTTACAAGCTGCACATGCAACAAGTGAATGTGATTAAGGTGGCTGATGTAAGTCTTTTCAATTGCTTGCTATATACACCTGAAAGCTGGGCAATAAGTAAGGATGACAGAAGAAGACTCAATGCCTTTAAGTTGCTGGAGAAGAGTACTGAATATCCCATGGATTTCCAAAAGAACAAACAAATAGGTTTTTCAGAAAAGGGTCTCCAGAGTGCTCTTCAGTGGCAATGATGGTGAGACTTCATCTCAAATACTTTGAGCATGTTGTTAGGCTTCAGGAAAAGATACCATGCTTAGAAAGGTCAGCGAAGGAGAGAAAGACTCTCAATAAGATGTATTGATATATTGACTTTATCAATGGGATCACATACACCAGAGATGATGAAGTTGGCACAGACAGGGCAAAGTTCAGATTTATTATTTACAGGGGACTGTCAAGAAAACAAATTAGTCTGTCTTGGAGAGGGTGAAACCAAGTCTCTCCTTGGAGGCTAGGATTTTGAAGCTTTGTCTCACTTACTCTGGCCACGTGGCCAGGAGAGATCAGTCCTCGGAGAAGGACATCATGCTTGGAAGGTGGATGAACAACACAGGCGAGGGAGACCCCGGATGAGATGGATTAATACAGTAACTGGGCTAATGGGGGTTGATTTGTCAGAATTAATGAGACTGGCTCTGGACAGGGAAGGGTTCAGAGCTGCTGTAACATAGGGTCACTTCACTCTATGCATTGCAGGTGACTCAACCAAAAACATTCTAAGAAAGATTTGGAAACAGGAGTGACATCTACCTCCTAAACAACATGCCTTTGAAAACTCTATGAACTTTGAGAAATGTTCATAGTTGTAGAGGGGATTCAGGTCTTTTGTTTATAGGGTCACTATGAGTTGTGCTTGATGCTTAGGCAATCAACAACTATGAGCCATTGTTGACTTGATGACACCTAACAATATCAGCAACAATGTTGATTATAGATTTTACAGAGACCAATATACAAAGTTGTTGTTGTTGTTTATTGTCTTCAAGTCAAGTATGACTCATAGCGACTCTATGAACAAAACTAGTAATTAAATACTAGAATTCCTGCCTTTCATGAGAGACAGTCAATTACAGTGGGTGGGTGTATTGTCATGATGCTGAACCAGCTTCAGTTGTGTTTCCAGACTAAGATGATTTAGGAATAACATGTGGCTATCTACTTACAAAAATCTGCTAATAAAGATTATTTGGGGTCTGATCTATAATGGATCATATGAGTGGTACAGAAATGGGTCATGTTTCTACTTGTGCACACAGTTCAGGGGCTGACAAGTTGGCAACTATCAATAAATCACAAGGCAAATAACACAAGAAGGAGTCAGGACTCAAAGCAGTGATTCTAACTCTGAGTCCTTGCTCTTAAATGCTACATGATACTACGGAACAAATATTTCTGGTATACCAAGTCAAACCACAAACCGTTCTTGGTACTTCTTTGCCTCTTCTCCCTCCTTCTTTTCTTTAATAGATATTATGAAGTATCTCCTATTGGCTCTTACATAATTCAGGCTTTTAGGGTTTCAAAGAAACTATAGTCTCATTGAAGCAACATCTGTTAAATTTTATGAAATTATTAAAGAACAGCAGCATCTCAGTGATACGACTCAGTGTTAAATTGTCTACTGAAGTCTAAATGAGTTGGGGCATGAAAGACATCACTATGGTGTGGTCCAAGCATAGATATTTCCTGACGAAGGTAGGATAAGCTCTGGAACTCAGAGGCTGAGTGGGAATTGGGTAGCAGAAGGCAGGGAGGATCACTATGTAGGATTCAGTGGTTAATTGAATCTATGAGTGATAAGTGGATAATTTAAGAAGTCTTTGCTGGGAAAACACAATGGCAGTTAACGGCTCCAGCATACTAATGTGCTTGTAAGAACAATTTCTTAGAAACTACTTTTCATTGTATCTTAAAATAACAACAAGGCTTCCAAATTATAGATACAGAAATTATAGAAATAGAACTCAGGAAGACAGATTTTTATGGGAAAGTATTATTCACAGGGAGTTAAAAGCTTTTCTGCTTTATAGAAGTTCTTAGGGTTGAAGCAAATCTACTATTCATTTATAGCCTAACTCATTTATGCACAGCCAGGAGATTTCACAAATGTAACCTCAATTCTGCCCTTCCCTGAACTCGGAGAATGCCCTGGGCTGTATTTTCTCATAAAGGTACATTTCTTTTTGAAGAGCTATTTGATTTAATTTTTGTTTTTCATGAAACCTATTACTATGGGCATAAAATTTTCAGGCATCTGTTTTCTCGTTCTGAAATGAGGGTGCTGCACCATCATCTGCACCTCTCTATGCACCTTGTTCCCCAATTGCCGTCACAGTTTAGGAAAGCCAAAGCAGCCACCGTTGGAAGTGGAATATCTTTTTTGGCTTTATATCAAGATTGAGCAACATTTGCTGTATATAATCAAGTTGTCTCTCATTATCCAGTGTCTTTATTTTATTTTATTTTAATTTGTGTGTGTGTGTGTGTGTGTGTGTGTGTGTGCCATCAAATTGGATCTGAGTGGTACAAGAGGAGACTGTCCCTCTTTCTCCAGCAGAGCATCTGATGGATTTGAACCACGTACCTTTGGGATTGCAGTGTAGTCTTGCCACTAGACCACCAAAAGCTCCCTACATTACCCAGTGTCTTTATGAAGCAACCAACTTGTATCTCATGAACCACTATTTCAATACCATTATTGAATTTATACTTGCTAAGAGTTCTTGGAAGTCATATATAAAATTTGGGTAGTAGTAGCATCAGAAGTTGTTGAACTTTGGGGTTTGAGTGGCCAGGATTAGCTCAAAGTTGATTATCAGCAAGTGGAGGTTGGACATATACCCTATTCCCCAACTTTTCCACCAATTCTAAAATCATCCTCCTCCTTAGACACCCTGTTCTGGGTTCAATAATCCATTGTAATGACCACATGAACCACAGATTGCAGTTCTAGTGAAGTAGTTTACTAAGCAAGTAATAGGATGCAGCGTAGGGTCAGGATCAGGAAGCATGCAAGCAGCCTCTCTCATTAGTGTAAGACAGATTCCTCAGCACCTTCTGGCCTCACAGGCCTCTTTGTCATCCTTCCATCTGTCACCAGACAAGAAGGAATGTCCAATTTCAGCCTGTCTTCATTGGCTCAGCTGCTGGTGAGAGGCCATCTGGGCTTCTGTCTTCAGTATTGTAGCCTTTGTCCAATATCACAGCTCTTTTAGGATGTTCCTCACATCTTATCTCTCTGGTTCATCTCCCTGCTGTTCACAGGGAACTCTGGTGGCCTAGTGGCAAGAAGATGTGCTGCAATACCAAAGACACATGGTTTGAGGCTGCCGGCCTTTCTGCGGGAGAAGGATGGACAATCTCCTCCGTGTGATTCTCTGCCTCTGAAAACCCACCAGACGGTCAGCTATGGGTTGATTCCAACGCAACGGTAGACAACAA
>NW_006399910.1:7355810-7376391 GCF_000299155.1 Elephantulus edwardii | reverse complement strand
ATATATCTATGAGATATTACATATTATATATATAATATGTTGTTGTTGTTGACTGCTGTAGAGTTGAGGTCAACTTATAGAGACTCTATGAACAAAGACCTAATGCCTTTCCATCACAATAGTTGTTTTTCCAAGTTAATAGAGTTTTCAGAGGCATTGGATTTAGGAAGTGGATAACACTCCTGCTTCCCAACCTGTTTTACAACTGGAAGCTCCAACATACACTGTCCCCAAGGGAAAACCACTATGGTATTTAATATCCCCATGGCACAAGGTTCAGCATCGTAGCAAACTCAGGTTACCACTGCTAAGTGAGACTAATGTTGTTATATTTGGAGGAACATTCTTCTACTTTATACATCATTCTTCATCAATTTGCTGTACTGAAGTAATCAGGGTTTGCTGTTCGTGTTCAAGCCGCTCTGAAGGAATTGGCAAAAAACAAGGCCTCAGGAATTGACGGGATCCCAAATGAGATATTTCAACAAATGTATGTAATCCTGGACACGTTCACAAAGTTTTGCCAAGAAATCTGGAGAACCGCTACCTGGCTAACAAATTGGACAAGATCTATGTCAAAACAAGGTGATCTGACAGAGTGTGGAAATTATTGGACAATATCACTACTACCACACACAAACAAAATCCTGCTGACCAGAAGTGCCAGGGGTTTAGAAGAAGTTGTGGTACTAGGGATATCATAGTAGATGTCAGATGGATATTGTCCGAAAGCAAAGAGTATCAGAGGAATGTTTGTCTGTGTTTCATTGACTATGCAAATGCATTTGACTATGTGGATCACAACAAATTGTGACTAACTCTGAGAAGAACAGGAATACCAGAACACTTGATTATGCTCATATAAAACCTATACCTAGATCAAGAAGCAGTCATCAGGACAGATCAAAGAAACACTGCATGATTAAAAGTGTATAAAGTAGTGTGTCAGGGATGCATTCAGTCTCCATACCTTTTTAGTCTTTAAGTGGAACAGATCATTCAGGAGGTTAGAATTTATGAGGACGAATGTGGCATCTAGATTAAAGGAAGACTCATAAACAACCTGCATTATGCAGATGACACAATCTTGCTTGCTGAGACTGGGGAGGTCCTGAAGAGTTTGCTGCAGAAAGTCAAGAACTGTAGTATTCAATATGGATTGATGCTCAGGGTCAAGAAAACAAAAATTTTCACCAGTGGGAAAATTGGCCGAACCATGATAGTAGAAGAAGAGATTGAGATGTTAACAATTTCAGCTTAGTTAGTTCCACAATCAACATTCTTGGCACCAGCAGTCAAAAAATCAAAAGACAAATTGCACTGGGAATATCTGTAATCAGGGACCTCTCCAGAGTGCTAAAGAGCAACAATGTCAGCCTAGAAACAAAAGTGTGCCTGACCTAGGCCATAGTCTTTACAATTGCTTTGCATCAGAGAGCTGGACAATGACTACAGATGACAGAAAAATTGATGCCTTTGAGTTGTGGTGCTGAACATAGCATTGACTGTCAAGAGAAGAAAAAGGTCCATCCTGGAGAGGCTGAAACCAGGCTACTCCTTGGAGACAAGGATTTTTAAGATCTACCTGGCATACTTAGGGGCATGCTGTCAGGAGGGACCAGTCTTTGAGGAGGAAATCATATGTGGAAGGGTGGAGGGACAGCACAAAAGAGGATGACCCTTGGACGAGACAGATTGACACAGTAACTGGTGTAATGGAGGTGGGGCATGTCAGGAACAGTGAGATTGGCTCAGGATAGGGCAGAATTCAAAGCTATGGTGCTGCAAGGGACTTGTTGGCACACAACAACAACAACAACAACAACAATAGGATACATAGCATATATATCCCCACAAATATGTATACATAGCATCTATCATTATCATCTATATCTATCTTTACACACAACTTCTTTTTAACTTCAAGGCATAGTCCATCCTAGCAGGGATGGGTACACATTGATCAATCAGTCTGTGTTGAACACAGAATCTTCATTTGCATGATGAGCTATACTTCTCTTATTTGCATAATCCATACACTTCATTTGCATATCTATAAACCAGTCCCTGAAAGGTGCATACCAATCACAGGCCACATGGTCAAACAAAAAGTACCAAACTTCAATTGTTTACAATTTAACTAAGTAATGCCACTCAACTTGGGCAAAAGTAAAAACACAGAGGTAGAAACCTAGAGCAAAAGGAACCTCTCAGATTTTAGGGGTTGGGGGTGTCTTTCAAACAGTTGTTTCAAAGAACTGAGGTAAAAAGACATGCAAAGGAATTATTTCCCAACACCATCTGAACTAAGAATTTTATTTTACACTTGAGAATCCATGGTCTAGTTGAGGTGGGATCTACCACTTGTCCACGGCTGTTAGAGACAGAAATTAGGAACTTCATTTTCAATCTCAAGCACCTTGCACTATCCCTGTTTTCTTGGTCTCCTGATGAGATTCAGCTTGGAGAAATGTGGGTGGATTCATGACTGCTTAATTGTTAAAGTCTTCTAAGGAAAGAAGCAGGCCTCATGGAGCGATGTTTCCTTCATTTCCAGACTATAGAAATTGATGCATGTTTTCTTTCTGATTAGTTCTCAGTGGACACTGAGAGCCAAGCTGCTAAGGGAATATGTCACAGTCTTGTGTGAAATCAGACATTAACTATGAAAGAATAGAATTACTGAATTTCTCTTGTACACAGAGAAGGGACCATATTTTCAGACTTCTTCCAAGTTCTATGCATTTTTCAGAATGATAGGCTGACCCACAAAGAGAGAGTAATGTATTTTTGAGAGGTGGAACTGAAATTTAGTAAAGAAGAGCAAGTGTAATCTGAGGTTAAGTCACGTGGTTTGAATTCTAGAGGTATTTAGAGTGGCTGGGACTAGGGGCATTTGGAGGGATCCTCAGGGATTCTTGTTGGACTTGAGTGTCTGTGGAGAGACACTTACTGTCAGTTCTAGGGTGCCCCACCCTTCCTTTTTCCCTCTCTCCCCAGACTCAGTCATCTCCATGACTACCCACACATCCCACATTTATAATTTTCCAGAACAGCTGTTTCAATTAAACATCAGTTTATTAAATCAGATAATTTATGGTCAATTCAAATATGACTTCATCTTTAGCATAAAGAAGGAAATTTTACACAGATTGAGAAGAAGAAAATTTATTGTCAGGATAACTTAAACAATCACTTCTTTTTAGAAAATAGGGTTAGAGTCTCAGTTATTTGGATTTACCAGTTGTCAGTTCCAATATATTACATTTTGTACAGTATTTTATAGTTTATAGTCTAGTTTCTCAAATATTGTTTTGATTTTTTATTATAAAATTAAATTGCCAGAAAAATTGTTATTGTTAGGTGCTGTCAATTTGAGTACAACTCATAACACTCTCACGAACAACAGATGTGCATTCTGTCCCATCCTGAGCCACGCTCACCATCTCTGACACACTTGAGCCCATTGCTGCAGTGACCATGTCCTCATTTTGATTGACTGGAAATCTGGGCTCTTCCTCTAATATTATATCTATTCACCGTTTTCTGTTGTTCACAGGGCTTTCAGGATCCTATTATTCAGAAGTTGATGACCAATCCTTCTTCCTAGTGTGTCTTAACCAGGAGCTTCACTAAAACCTGTCCCCCATGGGTGACCTCTGTGCCATTTGAATGTTAGCTAACAAACATTATTAATATTCCTGTTTCATAGATGACAAGGTAGACTTGGTAAGTTAAAGTGCTTTACTCATGTTTGGTTAGTAGGAAGGAACTGTGTGGCCAATACAAAGGCACACAATTTTGATTTGGATCTCTCTTATTGTCAGTGATTTGGAGCATTTCTTCTTATGTCTATTTGCCATTTGAATACCTTCCTTCATGAAAATTCTTCCTATGTCTTTTGCCCATTTTGTAATTGGGTTGTTGTTGTTTAATGCCGTCGAGTCGTAGACGACTCATAGTGACCTTATGAATGAACAGCCTGAGCACTGTTCGTACATAGAGTTTCCGGAGGCAAGAAAACGAAACGAAACGAAACAAAACAAAACAAAACAAAACAAAACAAAAACACCTAAAAAACCAACAACCCAACCCTTAAAAAACCAGCCAAACAAAAAACCACCCTAAAGGTACACAGTATTGTATCCATTCATTAGCGGCTCTGTGGAAGAGATAGGCAAAATCTTCCCATGAGATTCACTACCTCTGAAAATTAGTCAGCTATCAGTCACTTGTGTCTCCACAGTATGTAACAATATGTTTACAAAAACAAGTAGATACATCTGGATTTGAACACAGACCTTCTGAGTTCCAGTCCAAGCCTCTTTTTCTCAACTTATGAATTTGATCACTAATTGCTATTTTGCAGTTTGATCTTTTTCTTTTCACTGTTTTGGAGAATACTATAAAGACTAAAACAAGACAGTAAAGCATTGTTTTTATAGCTATAAACTTTGTATTTCAAAATCTGTAGCTGCTCATAAAACTTGAGGAGGACTGATAAGAATTGTTACTAACTTTGAATTTGGGTTATCTTTAGTTTATCAGGTTGTTGGTGAGTAGTGACAAAAACTTGCCTTAGTGGGTAATGGAAAGAGTGGAAGTGAGTGCCCATCCACAGATGTCTTGGAGAAAAGACCTGACAAACTCCTTGTCAAATATCAGCCATTAAATTCAGCTCCCTGTGGAGTGCAGCTTTACTCTGATGCATGTGGGTCACCATCGATTGCATTCGATTCAACTAGTACTAGTTTACCACTAACTGATCCTCTCTTGTTTATGTCTTTTCAGTTCTACAGAATCTATGCATTTTCCAGTTGCAGTTTCTGATTCACTCCCATCTCATTGTTTTTATCCAGGTCCCAAAACTAGGAAATTGAATAAAAACCCCACTCATTTCTTTTTATATTCATGACTGGTTATGGTATGTAAAATCACGAGTGTTATTTTCTTCAACATTATAGAAAGGTGACATCTGAAGAAAATTTTCAGTTAATGTGACAGTAGCATTGTGTACATTTTCGTTGTCTCCCATCACATGGGATCTCTGAAGCCCCTGTTTTTTTTCTGGTGACAACGTCTTGAAGTGTATTTGATGTTTATTGTTCATGCTCAAAGCTGTTGTTTGTAGTTAGGTTCTGTTGAGTCAAGTCCTAGTGAATACTGTCCTATTCTGTGCCATCTTCATCATCTCTGAAATATGAGCCTATAGCTGCAGTCACTATGTCAATTCTTCTCATCCAGGGTCTTCCTCTCCTGTGCTGTCCCTCCACCCTTCCAACCTTGATGCTTCTTTCTGAGGAATAACCCCTCCTAGCAACATGCTCAAAGTATGTGAGATGGAGCTTCAAAATTCTCCAAGGAGCAAGCTGGTTTCACCCTCTCCAGGACAGACCTGTTTATTCTCTTGGCAGTCCATGGTGTGTTCAATACTTAAAACCAGCACCACAACTCAAAGGCATCAATTTTTCTGTCATCCTTAGTCATTGTCCAGTTCTCAGATATATAAGAAGTAATTGAGAATATTGTGGCTTGAATATGGCACACCTTAGTCTCTAGACTGACATAATTGCTTTTTAATACTCTGGAGCTATCCTTGACAACAGATTTCCTCAAAGCAACTCGTCTTTTGATCTCCTGACTGCTGGTGTATTGCTTTGGGATCATTGGAGAAGAAGACCCTGGATGAGACAGATTGACAGAGAGATTATGGCAATGGAGTCTAGTATGTCAGAGATAGTGAGGTTGGCTCAGAATTGGGCAAAGTTCAAAGCCATTGTTAATAGAGTTACTATGAGTAGTTTTTACTTGATGGCACATAACAACAACAACAACATGCCCAAACTATATGAAATAAAGCTCCATCATCCTTTTCTCCAAGAAGCACTCTAGCTGCACTTTCTCCAAGATGTATCTATTTGTTCTTTTGGCAGTCCATGATATTAAGTCATTATCTCCAACACCACAAGTCAAAGGCATCAAAGGCATTGATTCTTCTTTTGTCACCTTATTCATTGCCAGCTCTCAGATGTGTAGTAAGTGGCTGAAAAGATGATAGCCTGAATAAGACACACCTTAGTCTTTAAACTGATATCACTGCTGCATGGTATTTTGGAGAGATCCTTGACAATAGATTTTTATTTTATTTTTTATTTCTTTTTTAAAAATTTATTTACTGCCCATACCAATGATATTGATTATGGATCCAAGCACTATGAAATTGTTGATCTTTTCAATCACTATCTATCATGATATTACCTATTAGCCCAGTGGTGAGAATTTTTGTCTCCATGATAATGTGATGTAATCCATAAAGAAAGCTGTAGTCTTTGATCTTCTGCAGCAAGCATCTCAAGTCTTTTTGACATTTAATAAGCAAGGTTGTGTTATCTGCATAATGCAAATTGTTAATGAGACTTCTCCCAATCCTGATGCTATGCTTTTCTTCATAAAGTCCAGCTTCTTGAATAATTTACTCAGCATACAATTTGAATAGCTATGGAGAAAAGATACAACCGTGGTGCACTTTTTTGAAAGATTTTAAACCACATTGTATTCCCTTACCATGTTGTGACAATAGCTTCTTGGTCTAGATATAAATTTCATATGAGAATGGTTAAGTGTTACGTGATTCCTGTTATTTTCAATGTCAGCCTTAGTTTGTCATGATACACACAGTCAAATGCCTTTAGTCAATAAAATACAAATAGACATTCTTCTGGTATTCTCTGCCTTCAGCTAAGATCCATCTGACATCAATATTGATATCCTTGGTGCTATAGCTTCTAAACCCAGCTTGAACTTCTGAAAATTCTTTGTCAGTGTACTGCTCTAGTATTTTTTTGAATGATGATTTTATTTGCATGTGATGTTAATGATACTGTTTGACACTTCCATGTTCTCTTGTATCCCATTTCTTGGGCATGAGAACAAATATAGATCTCTTCCAGACAGTTGGTCATGTAGTTTCCTTCCATATTTCCAGGCGCAGACTAGTAATCATATCCAGGTCTACCTCTGTTAGTTGAAACATATCAGACATATCCGTTGATATACTCTCTATTCTTGCTACCTTATTTTTTGCCAATGCCTTCAATCCAATTTGAAATTCTCCTTCATTACCATTGGCTCTTTATCATATCTATTTGCGGAAATGTTTCAGTGTCTACCAATTCCATTTGGTACGGTGACTCTGTGTATTCCCTCTATCTTCTTTTGATGCTTCTTGGATCATTCAAGACTTTTCCCATCGGATCTCTCAGTATTGCAACTTGAGGCTTGAATTTGTTTTCTGTTTCAGAAACAGAGTAAGGTCTTCCCTTTTAAATCTCCAACTACAAGTCTTTGCACATTATAATACTTTGGTTTGTCTTCTTGAGTTTCCTTTTGAAATCTTATTTTCAACTATTTTACTTCATCATCTTTTACCTTTATTTTGGCTTCTCAGTTCTCGAGTGCATTTTTTAGCCTCTTCTGACATCAACTTTGATCTTTTATTTCTCTTTTGTTTGTGTTTTGACCTCTTGTTTTCTTCATGAGTAATATATTTGATGCCCTCTTATAAATTATCTGGTCTTTGATAATTATTATTCAGTGCATCAAACTTATTATTGAGGTGACTTAAATTGAGATGGGGTAGACTGAAGGTTGTGTACTTGATTTTGTGGACTTGTTTTGATTTTATTCAACTTCAGTTTGAACTTGCACATGAGTGATTGATGGGGATGTATATATGTGTATAAGTGTTATGAGGCTGGGAGCTACAAGAGAAATTAAAAAGACATAGTCATTATTTTTGAGAGTTGACAGTATATTAAAGGAGACAAAATACAACTTTTTGCAAGTGAAATATGAATCTTTAGCTACTATTCTAATCATTACCACTTGTCTGTCAATGTATTGTAGATTGGTGATATGTGTGGTGCTATGATGCTGAAAGCTATGCTATTGGTACGTCAAATGTGAAAAACGTCATCCATGGTGAGGGTGTTTTAGAGAAGATTCCAGACTAAGACAGACTAGCAAGAAAGGTCTAGTTATATTTGCAAAAACCGTATGGAACACAACAGGAAATTATCTGATACAGTGTTGGAAGATGAGGATGGGGCTGGAACACACTAAAAATACACAATAGCTGCAATAGCAGACTTGAATATGGCAACCACCAAGAATGTGGTGTGGGACCAGGCAGTGACTTGTGGTAGTGGAGTAAAAAATAAGTCACTCTGACTCACAGTGTTTCTGCAACAATAGGAACAACCGTATTCACTCAGGTGGAATTCATTCAGTCTTTCAAAATATAAAATAAGAGATAGAAAATATGACTTGTAAAGCCTCTTGGGTGACAAAAAAAACACAAATAACATTTCATTTTACTTCTTGATGCCCACAGTTTGCCTGGGGAGATTTCATGCTCAGTTCAAGTGAAGAGGTGAAATGAGTGACTTCAAACAAATAACTATCCTTTTGTGAGGGAGAAAGCATTTCTGACCATCAGATTTGAGGGAGCTCCTGTGCTGTAGTCTGCAAGGAGCCATTCTGTCAGTTCAAATCAACAGCACTTATGACGGAGAGGTAGTGGGCATCTCCTTTGTTATTTACAGCCTCAGAAACCCAGGAGAGGCTCAGCTATGAATCAGTTCTAATTCCATGGCAATGAACAGAATGGGCTGAGCTATACACACTTGGATTAGTACACATAAAATTGTAAAAGAGAATTGACTTCAGTTTTGACTTGCAGTGACCCCTGGTGTATCAGAGTAGAAGTGTGCTGTGTGAGGTCTTTGTAGCAGCTTTTCCAGATGTACATCATCAGGGCTTTTTTCCTGAGGGCAATGAAGGAGAGAGAGGATTCACTTTGAAAAGTATCTTGAAGAATGGCATAATGGATTGAATTTCTTCCCCTCCAACTATGTTAAAGTCCTGATCATGACAGCTGTGAATGTGATTGAATTTTGGAGTAAGTTTTTTTTCTTGGAAGACATCTATTAAAGTAAGTATAAATCTTATAAATGAAGAGAACAAAAATGGACATAAGATCAAGCAAAAAGAGATGATATGCTAATATTCATGTAAAAGCTAAGGAACATCAACCTGCCAAGACAACCAGAAACTGAGAGACATGGAAAGACCTGAAGTAGAACGAGAAATCATGGCGCTGCTGGCATCTGAATTCAAACCTGTAGCAACTTAAGAGCATACATTTCCATGCTTTAAAGTCAGGTTCCTGATAGTATTTTGCTCTAGCAGCCCAAGATACCCAAGATAACTGGATAGTACTTTTGATAGGTAGAGCTGGAAAAAATGGACAGGCATCTATGGTTGTTTTGTGGTTGTTAGGTGCTGTCCAGTTGGCTCTGAAGTATAATGATCCTATGTAGAACAGTCTGAAACCCTTCCTGGCCCTGTATGGTCCTCATAATCTCTGCTCTGCTATACATAAGCCCTTTGTTGCAGTCACTGCAGCAGTTCATCTTGTTGAGGGTCTTCCTCTTCTTTGACCCTCTATCTTCCTCAGTATTCTTTCCTTTTCCAGGGACCAGTCCCTCTTAATGACATGTTCAAAGATAAAGTTCTACTACCTTTATCTCTAAGGAGTATCTATCCTGCCTGCAGTTCTTCCAAACAGTTTTTTGCCAAGACAATGCTCTTTTTTTAAGTTTTAAAAAAATGTTAATAGTTTTTTTATTTTAATGAACGTTTACAGAGACTTTGGATTTCCACTCAATTCATTGTTGCACTTTCATCCCTGCCTACTCTTCCCCCCAAATTCACTTTTCTCTTTGAAAAGTTAAAAAAAAATTCTTTCATTGTTATACAGACCACCATCCACCCCTCCGTCCACTCCACTATGCAGCTTTGGTTCTGGACTCTTGTCATGACAATAATACCAAATCATATATTCCTAAACAGTTCTCTCCCTCATCTGTTTCAATGCAGTATGCATTATTTATCCCCTCTTAGATTTCCCCCAACTCTGATGTCAGACCTGCTTTACAAAAGTGGCACTATTCAGTATTTGCCCTTTTGTGACTGAGATATTTCACTCAGCACAATGTCCTCCAGGGTCACCCATTTTGTATAATATTTCACGAGTTTCATGTTTTTCAATGCAGCATAGTATTCCATTGTGTGACTATACCAAAGCTTCTCTAACCATTTGTTTGTTGATGGGTACTTGGGTTGTTTCCAGCCCTTTCCTATTGTGAACAAAGCCGCAATAAGCATGTGTGTGCATATATCTGCTTGGGCAGCAATATGATTTCTTTAGGGTATATTCCCAGTAGTGGAATTGCTGGGTCAAATGGCATTTCTATTTACAACTTTTTTGAAAGTGTCATACTGCATTTCATAGTGGTTGCACCATTTTACACTCCTACCAGCAGTGAATAGGGTTCCAGTTTCTCTGCAACCTGGCCAGCACTGATGTTTGCTGTCCTGTTAAATTTTGCTGTTCTTACTGGAGTGAGATGATAACTCATAGTTGTTTTGATTTGCATCTCTCTTAGAGCTAGGGATTTTGAACATTTCTTCATGTGTGTATTTGCCATCTGAATATCTTCTTTGGTGAAGTGTCTGTTCATATCCTGTGCCCATTTTTCAATTGAGTTGTTTTCTTTATCTTGTTGTGCTGTTCAAGTGCTTTAATAATTATAGCTGTAAGTCCCCTATTTGACATGTCATTACCAAATATTTTTTCCAGTCTATGGCTTCACTTTTTAGTGTGTTGGAGAAGTTTTTGAATGTGCATAGGGATATGATTCTTAGAAGGTCTCATTCATCTATTTTATCCTCTCCTGGTTGTAGGTTTTTCAGGTTGCTTGGAAGACTGCTTATGTTGTGGATTGGGGTTTCAAGAATTCTTCCAAGCTTTTATCTAATGAAGTTTATAGTCCTTGGTTTTAGTCCTAGGTAATTGATACACTTCGAGTTGGTTTTTGTGTATGGAGTGAGGTGTGGATCTTGCTTGAGTTTTCTGCAGATAGTTTTCCCAACACCATTTGTTAAAAAGGCTGTTGTTTCCCCACTTGACTGATTTCATCTCCTCGGGTTCTCAATTTTATTCTATTGTTCTGTGTGTCTGTCATTGTACCAGTACCATGCTGTCTTGACCACTATAACAGTGTAGTAGGATTTGAAATCAGGGAGTGAGGTGCCTCCTACCTTGTTTCTCTTTTTAAGGAGGGCTTTGCTTATTTAGGTCTCTTTCCATTCCAAATGAAATTGGAAATTGTCTTTTCCTTCTCATTGAAGAATGGAATTGGTATTTGTGTTGGGATTGCATTGAACACGTAAATTGCCTTTGGTAGTATTGTCATTTCACAATATTGAATCTTCCTATCCATGAGCAAGGGCTATTTTTCCATTTCTCCAGGTCTCTTTCTGTTTCTTGTAGTTATGCTTTGTAATTTTCTTTGAATAGATCCTTTGTGCTTCTGGTTAGATCTATTCCCAAGTATTTAATATTGTGATTAGCTATTGTGAAGGGTATTGTTTTTCTTAGCTCCAGCTCTTTATTCTCCTTGTCACTGTAGAGAAAGCCAATTGATTTTTGTATGTTGATCTTGTGTCCTGCCACTCTGCTGAATTGGTCAACTAGGTCCAGTAGTTTTCTTGCTGAGTGTTTAGGGTTTTAAAGTATATTATCATATCATCTACATATAGAGGTAATTTTACCTCGTCTTTGCCAATTTGAATACCTCTTATTTCCTTCGGTTGTTTTATTGCTATTGCTAAGACTTCCAAAACAATATTGAATAGAAGAGGTGATAGTTGTCATACTTGCATAGTTCCTGTTCTCAAAGGGAATGTCTTTAATCTCTCTCCATTGAGAACAATGTTGGCTCTCAGGTTTGCTATATACTTTTTACTATATTGACAAAGTTCCCCTCTAATCCTATTTTTTTTAGTATTTTAATCAGGAAAGGGTGTTGGATTTTGTCAAAGGCCTTTTCTGTATCAATTGATAGGATCCTGTTGTTCTTGTTCTTTGCTTTATTTATGTGACGAATTACACTGATTGCTTTTCTTATGTTGTACCATCTTTGCATACTTGTTATGAATCCCACTTGGTCATGGTGAATTATTTTTTTAATGTATCGTTGGATTCTATTGGCCAGGATTTTACTCGGGATTTTTGCATCTATGTTCATGAGAGATATTGGCCTATTGTTTTCTGTTTTGGTGGTGTCTTTACCTGGTTTTGGTACAAAGGATATGTTTGCTTTATAAAATGAGTCTGGGAGAATTCTGTCTCTTTCTGTTTTCTGAAATAGTTTATGTAGAATTGGTGCCAGTTCTCAGAATGTTTGATAAAATTCCTTGTAAAACCATCTGAAGACAATGCTCTTTATTAACATCATGATTCAAGACATTATTTCATCTTCAGTCTTCTTGCTCATTGTTCAGCTTTCACAAGTAAATGAAGTGATTGAAAATACCATGACTAGGATCAGGCACACATTAGTATTGACATGTAGGTTCTTTAGCACTTCAAAATGGTCCTTGATAATAGATTTGTCCAAAGTTACATAGCTTTTTATTTCCTGACTGCTGCTTTTGTGGGTATGGGTTGTGGATCTAAGAAAATAAAAGCTTTGACAACTTCAATCCCCGCCCCCCTTGGTCATGATGTGGCTTATTGGACTAGTCATAAGGACTTCATTGTTGTTGAGATATATTGTATACTGAAAGCTGTAGCTTAGATCTTCAGTAAATCCTTCAATTCTTCTTCACTTTCTGTAAGCAAGGTTGTGTCATCTGTGTATTATTGCTGATGGTTGATGACTTCTACTGCAGTCTATTCTTCATATAGACTAACTGCTCAGATTATAATCCTGACATGAATCTTTCCCGATTTTAAACCATGCAGCACACTCTTCTTTTATTAGAGTGACTGTTTCTTGGTTTACATATAGTTTTCTCATAAGTACAATTACACCTTCTGAAATTTCTATTCTTCTGAATGTTATCTGTAATTCATTATGATCTACACATTTGAATATCTTTGCATAGGAAATAAAGCATAAGTAAACTTCTTTCTACTATTCTCTGATTTCAACCAATCATCACATAGCATCAACAATATTATCCCTTCATTGATTCTGCATTCAGAAATTTTAGCATGTACCTGTCAAAGCACTGTCCAGTCATTTTTTTTATAATCTTTGGCAAGCTTGTCCTATATATCACATATAGTAATGATCTTTTAAAATAATCTTTATCTCTATTGGATTACATTTTTTTGAATGGGTACAAATATGAGCCTTTTCTAGTTGGTTGGCCAGACAGTTGTCTTCCAAATTTTGTAACATAGATGAATGAGTACATTCAGGTTTGCATCTGCATGTTGAAACATGTCAAATGATTTTCTATCAAACCCTAGAGACTTAGTTTTTGTCAATACCTTCAGGGCAGCTTAGACTTCTTCCTTCCATTTGTTCTTTCTTGATCACAAGCTTTTTCTGAAATGATTCCAATTCAACCAACTCTTTTTTGGTATAGCGACTGTGAGTTCTTTGCACCTTCTTCTGATGTTTGCTGTGTCATTTGATATTATGCCCATGGGAGCAATTTATCAGTATTGCAACCTGAGACTTGAATTTTTTCCTTCAGATATTTCAGCTTAAGAAATGCTGAGTGTGTTATTTTTGTTTTCTAGTTCCAGATCTTTGAACATTTTCATATTTTTGTCTTTTGTTTTGCCCTTTGAAATATTGTTTAGTTCCTTGATTTTGTCATCTCTTCCTTTTATTTTATTCAGCTTCTGTACATTGAAAAGTAAATTTCAGAGTCTCTTCTCACATCTGTTTTGTTATCTTCTTTATTCCTTATCTTTTAAATGACCTGTTGCATTCTTAATGTATGGCAACCTTAATTTTATAACCTTAATTGTATAATCTCTGGTCATTAGGGTTCAGTTCATCAAATCTATTCTTGAGATGATTTTTTCATTCAAGTGGGGTATACTCAAGGTCACATTTGCCTTTTGAGAATTAATCAGTTTGAACTGTATTTGAATAATTGATGCTCTGTTCCACAACTGGCCCCTGGTCTAGTTCTGAGCAATAATATTAGGCTTCTTCATTGTCTCTACAGATATAGTGAATGTAGTCCTTTGATATTTCAACAGGCAAAACACATGTGCAATGTTCAAAAAGCTCATTGCCTTTGAGTCAGAATGAACTCACAGTTCATTTTCCAGCAGTTTTTGGAGACTTTAAAGTTTGTGAGAGGAGTTTGCTCATCTTTTCTCCACATAGTCGCTGGTGGATTCAAACTGACAGAGGGGAGTAACCTTTAGCAGTTAAAAATGCAAATAGGGCATTATGATCATCATAAGAGTCCGGAATGAGGGTTGCAGAGTGGAGTATACTCAGGGTGGGGGTTGGGGGGTGAGGGGGGATTGTATAACAATGAAGGAGTTTTTCTTTTGCTTTTCAAGGAGAAGAGCGAACTGGGGGTGAGGGTGGGGTGGGCAGGGAGAAAAGTGCAACAGTGAATGAATGGAAGTCCAAAATCTCTGTAGATGTTCATTGAAATTAATTAAAAAAAAGGGAAAAAAATGCAAATCCCTACAGAATATGCTGCAAGACTTTTTTTTTCCTGATTAATTTTAATGAAAGTTTACAGAGACTTTGCATTTCCATTCATTCATTGTTGCACTTTTCTCCCTGTCCACCCCTCCTCCTCAATTTGATTGTATAACAATGAAAGGATTTTTCTTTTACTTTTCAAAGGGAAGAGCTGCAAGACTTTTTAAAACAAATTATTTCTTTGTAAAAATTCATAAAGATGTTTCATACACGTACTTGTGTTTTATAGTTATTCAAATATATTGTGCTTCATTCATTCACATTGTGTTTTATACAATCACTCATATATATTTTATATAATTAATTACCATTCATCTGTGTCTATTATTACCCCATATTTTCAAGTCCCTATTGAACCTTTCCTGTTCCTTCATCCTCCCTCTACCCATCAGCTTCTGCTAACCCAGTGATTTCCCCCCTTGCCCTTTTTCTGCCCTCTTCTCTCTTTCCCCTTTCCCTTTTAAACATTTTACATATTTTGCTCAGTTATCCTCCTATTTTCACAGTAGTGGTTTTATGCAGTATTTGTTCTTATGTGACTGAGTTATTTCACTCAACATAATGTCCTCTAGACTCTCCCATGTTACATAGTATTTTACAAAATAATTTCTCCTGAGTGCTATATAGTATTCCATTGTGTGGATGTACTACAATTTCTCAGTCCTTTCGTTTGTGGATGGACATTTGGGCTGTTTAAATTTTGTTGCAGCAAAAAAGCTACTTAAATTAGGTGTACATATCTCCATTTGTGCCTCAGTTCTGATTTCCTTCAGATACATTCCTAGAAGTAGAAGTCATATGGGGTTTTTGTGCTCACTTTTTTGAAGAAAGTCTTTCAAAATTGTTGTACCATTTTGCAATCTCACCAACAGAGAATTAAAGTTCTGATCTAGCTGCATCCTCTCCAACATTGCTGTTTAATCAAACATTGCTCCTGCTGCTGGGTGAAATGATACTTTATTGTTGGGTTGTTTTTCGCTTTTTTTTTTTGTAATAATTACCTCCCTGATTATTAGAGATTTTTAACATTTCCTCATGTGTTTCTTGGCCATACTTAGGTCTCCTTTGGGAAAAGTATTTTCATGTATTTTTCCCATTTGGTAACTGTAACTAGGTTTTCAGTCTTTTTCTTGTGGAAGCCCTGTTGTTATTGTATACTACTGAATCAGAATCAGAATCTACTCAGACTCTTCTTTCCAGGCAATTAATAAAAATGGAAGAGATTATGCATCCTTCTCTTGTGGAGCAGCTGGTGGATTCAAACTATGTTTCTTTGAGATGATAGTGGAAGTCCTTACCACTAAGCCACCAAAGAGCTTTGGAGATCCTGTTGAACAGGTCCATCACAAAACAAAAAATTGAACAGATCATGAAAAGACCACCTCCTCATCCAAAACAGTGAAATTCCTGGCCCAGATGGTTTCAAAGGTGAATTCTACAAAACATTCAAACCCAAACTATCGCAAATTAGAACTAAATTATGTCAAAAACTAGTAAAACAAGGCACACTCCTAGAGTCATTCTGTGAAACAAGTATACGCTTAATACCAAAACCAGACAGAGACATCACCAGAAAACTATAGACTTATATCTCCATGAACATAAATACAAAAATATCCTCATTTTTGTTATCAGTCTCTTATTTCCCAACTACTAATCCTGATTCCAGATTTCTTGGCACAACTTGGTGAACACATGCAGGGCAGCATCCGTTAGCTGAAATATGTCAATTGGTATACCATCTATTCCTGGAGCCTTATTTTTTGCCATTTCCTTCAAAGCAGCCTGAACTTCTTCTTTCATCACCATAGGCTCTTGCTCATATGTTGTTTCATGAAATTCTTCTGTGTCTGCCAATTCCTTCCGATACAGTGACTCAGTATATTCTTTCCATCTTCTTTTAATACTTCCTGGATCATTTAACATTCTGCCAAAAGCATCCTTGATTATAGCAACTCGAGGTTTGAATTTGTTCTTCAGTTCCTTGAGCTTAAGATATGCTGAGCGAGTTCAGCCCTTTTGATTTTCTGACTCCAACTCCTTGCATATTTCATTGTAATATTTTCCTTTATCATTCCGTGCTGCCTTTTGAAATCTTCTATTCAAGAATTCTGGAGAACAACCACTTGGCCAACTGACTGAAAGAGATCTATATTTGTTCCTATCCCAAAGAAAGGTGACCCAAGAGAGTGTGGAAACTATAGAACAATCTCACTGGTTTCACATGCAAGCAAGATTTTACTGAAGATTATCCAAAAATGACTGGGACAGCACATCAGCAGAGAACTACCAGAAGTTCAGGCAAGGTTTAGAAGGGGTCGTGGTACTAGGGATATTGTAGCTGATGTTAGATGGATCTTAGCTGAAAGCAGAGAATACTAGAGGAATGTCTATCTGTGTTTCATTGATTATGCAAAGGCATCTGACTGTGTGGATCATAACAAACTGTGGCTGACTCTGAGAAGAATGGGAATTCCAGAACACTTGATCATGCTAATGCAAAACCTATATTTGGACCAGGAGACAGTCATCAGAACAGAGCAAGGGAACACTGCATGGTTCAAAATTGGGAAGGGCGTACACCAGGGATGCATTCTATCTCCATACCTTTTCAACCTATATGCAAAACAGATTATCCGGGAGGCTAGGCTCTATGAGGAGAAATGTGGGGTCAAGATTGGTGGACGATTTATCAACAATCTGCGTTATGCAGATGACACAACCCTGCTTGCTGAAACTGAAGAGGACCTGAAGCACCTGCTTCAGAGGGTCAAGGACTGCAGCCTACAATATGGATTGAGGCTCAATGTCAAGAAGACAAAGATTCTCACCACTGGACCAATTGGCAACATCAGGATGGATGGTGAAGAGATTGAGATTGTACACAGCTTTAGTTTGCTTGGCTCCATAGTCAACACTCTTGGCACCCGTAGCCAGGAAATTAAAAGGTGCGTTACCATGGGAAAGTCTGCTGTTAGGGACCTCTCCAAAGTACTGAAGAGCTGTTGTACATAGGGTCACTATGAGTCGCAAGCGACTTGATGGCACATAACAACAACAACAACAACAACAACAATCCTGAAGATTCATTTGACATATTTTGGACATGTTCTAAGAAGGTACGGGTCCTTGAAGAGGGATGTTATGCTTGGGAGGGTGGAGGGACAGCACAGGAGAGGAAGACCCTCAATGAGATAGATTGATTCAATGACTGCAGTAATGGGGGTAAGTGTATCGGAGACAATACAATTGGCACAGGATAGAGCAGGGTTTAGGGCTGTTGTGCACAGGGTCGCTATGAGTCACAGGTGACTCATCAGCATATAACAACAACAATCCTTCTTTGTTTCAAAAATTTACATTGCAGCAGCCACTAATAAATGCGAATAAATTTTTATTATATATTTGATTAATTTCAGACTGCAGGAGTTGGAAAAATCCTCAATTTCTTCATTTTTGGCATTAGTGGTTGGTGCTTATATTTGAATAATAATTTACTAATAGATCTTCAGAGTAGCAATGATGCTGATTTGAAAACTTAGGTATGCCTGATTTAGGCCATGGTTCTTTTCAGTAACTTGATATGCATCTTAAAGCTGGACAATGACTATGGATGATAGAAAAAAGAATAGCATATGAAGCTTCTTTTACATGCTTTGGATGTATTACTAGAAGAGTTTATTCCTTAAGACATCATGCTTAGGAACGTGGAGGGATGGCAAAGGAGAAGACCCTTAGCCAGGTGTGCTGAAATAGTGAGTTTGAATGCGTCAGAGATTGTGAGGATGTCACAGGATAGGACAGTGTTCACATCTGTCGTTCATAGTGTTGCTATGAGTCATACTTGACTAAGTCATCTAACAACAATAATATGTGTGTGGATTTTATCTTATAATTGACAACATTATACTTACAGATAAATCTTAAAATACTCTTTTCAAAGAACAATGTGGCATCATTTTTTAAAATTTATCACTCAGTACCCAATTGCCATTCAAGGACCTCTGGTGGTATAATGTATAATGTAGTGGATGACTGATGAAAAGGCTGACAGTTCAAATGCACCAGTTGCTCAGTATGAGAAAGATGGGCAGGTACCTCCTTTAAAGATTTGGAGACTTAGGAACTCATTGGTGTATCACTGTGAATTGGAACAGAATCTCCAGCTATAGGTAGGTTTCAGTGCAATTTCCAGAGTAAGAAACAGGACTTGCCGTAAACTTTTCAAACAGTGGTCTGTTAAAAACCTGCTGAATGTTGCCCATAATAATGCCAGAGTATGAGTCCCTCATGTTGAAAGACTCTAAAAACATTACTGAGGTGGAGCTGTCAAAGTGATGTCTACATTAATGATGGGGATGGAGTAAAGCTTTCGGCCAAGGAAAGACTGTCATTTGCAGATGTGGCACAATGCAAGATGAGGGTAAACAGCTGCAAACAACGGTTAATAACTGTAACACAAATTTAGAAGGTCATGAGCAGAGGAACAGATGCTAGAATGCCAAAGAATGCTCAGAGATCTTTGTGACTGAGAACCTGGTGTGTGAGGGTTGCACAGGATGGGAGGAAATAAAAGAGAACTTTTACATCTCTTATTTATCTACTGAGAGCTTCCTTACTTCACTATGACCAAAATGCAGTGATTTAGTGTTGTCTGTTTTATTTTTATGGAAATTGTTGCCTAGATGAACTGATTAGCTTGTTGATGGATTGTAAGGGCTCAAAGACAGGAGTGAAACGTATTCTTTGTGCTCACTCTTTAAATTCAGCATCCTATTCATTTATCCATCTACTTGAAAAAGCCTCTTCCAGAAGCCCAGAAACTTTTCCCTTTAGGATCAAATACTAAACCAGGTTTTAATGTTTGCCTTCAAAGGGGTAACGTTTTTAACAGAAAGCAGTGTATTGATTGCATGTTTGGTTCCAATGAAGTGTGTGCAGATGCAATTTGAATGTTGACACAATTTTTCAAAGCTGGCTGACAGCTGGCTTGGTTGCTGCAGGATGGCCACTTAGCTGCATCTTTTCTGACTTAGGGGGTGTCCATGCCTCTAGGTTATTAATATGTCTTTAATATTGTCCTCAGACACCAGAAGTCTAAATATACTGCCTGGGTAAAGACCAATCACTTTTTAAAAATTGCTGTGTTGGTGTTTGTTGGCTCCTCAAAAAGTTGAGCATACAACCAACACTAGACCCAGAAATTTCACTCCTAGTTCCATACCAGGAGACTTGAAAATGATGACATAAGCAGATATCTATGAATTGAAGTCACTATAGTCAAAATCGGTATAATAAAAAATGGTAAACAGCCTAAACAGGCGAATGGGTAATTAAATTGTCGCCTATAAGCACAAGGGAATGCGATTCATCTATAAAGAGAAATCAATCCTGATACATATTAAAACATGAATGAAACCAGTAAATATTATACTGGAGGAATAAGTCAATCAACAAGGATAAATAGTGTATAGTTTCATTTACAGGAAATATGAAGGTTAGGTAAATATATACAAACCAAAGTTTGACTATTAGTTTATTAGGTTCAAAAGAGAGGGTAGAGGTAGAGAGTCATTGCTTCTTTAGAAGAAGTGAATTTTTGCTTATGAGATGGAAAATTTGAGAACAAATACTCGTCATGTTTGCACATGATGTTATATATGTGTAAAAAATAATAAATAGGCAAATGTTGCCCGATATATGTCTCTGTGTGTGTGTGTGTGTGTGTGTGTGTGTGTGTGTGTGTGTGTTTATATATATAGAACTACCAGAAGTCCAGGCTGGGTTTAGAAGGTGTCGTGGTACTAGAGATCTTGTAGCTGATGTTAGATGGATCTTGGCTGAAAGCAGAGAATACCAGAGGAATGTCTATCTGTGTTTCATTGACTATGCAAAGGCATTTGACTGTGTACATCATAACAAACTATGGCTGACTCTGAGAAGAATGGGAATCCCAGAACACTTGATCGTTCTAATGTGAACCTTAT
>NW_006399910.1:7351098-7352761 GCF_000299155.1 Elephantulus edwardii | reverse complement strand
GCGAGGTTGGCACAGGATAGAACGCCATTTAGGGCTCTTGTACATGGGGTTGCTATGAGTTGCAAGCAATTCAATGGCACATAAAAACAACACAACATATATGTGTATATACATACATACATATATACAGGCGCACACACACACACACACACACACACACACATGTTATTGTGTATCACAGAATTGGAATCTACCCATATCTGACCCCCTCCTGCAAGTTTTCAGAGGCAGTTAACTGCAGGGAAAGAGATTGTTCTCTCCCTTGCTCTCTCACTATGGTGACAGTTCTAGGCCACCAGCTGCCCCTCACGAGAAAAATGGGAAATCTCTCCCATGTGATAAACTGAAAATCCACCGGACGGCCAGCTAGGGGACAGTTCCAACCACAGTACACAACAATAACAACAAATATATACATGTACACAAAGGGAGCTCTGATAGCTTAGTGGTAAAATCCTGTGTTGGTTATATGCCCAGTTGATGTGTTACTGATATCCCACATTATATCAAATGGAAATAATGTGCATCAACCAAAGTCCTGATCAGCGATGCATCTTTTGATCAAAACATATGTTGCATTGAGGAAAATATCCTGTCAAGGACATCTTCAAAGTGCCAATGAGTGAGAATGTTAATGTGAAGACTAACGTGAACTTGGCACAAGCCATGATCTTTTACATTTCTTCCTATGAGAGTAAAAGCTGGACAATGAATAAGGAAAACTGAAGAATAGGTAATGGAATTATAGTGTTGTATTGACTGTCAAATGTGCTGCCCAAAGAACAAACAAATTTGTCTTGGAGGAAACACAAGCTCTTTAGAGGCAAGGACAGTAAAACTTCATCTCTAATATTTGGGCAAGTTATGAGGAAGGGCTAGTCTTTGGGGAAAGGCATCATGCTGGGAAAGGTCAGTGTTAAGATAAGAAGATCCTCAGTGAGATGGATTGGTATAGTTATTGCAACAGTGGGCTTGAGATTGTGAAGATGGAGCAGAACAGGGCAAGACGCTCATCAGCTGTTCATAAAGTTTCTATGAGTGATAGTTGACTCAACAGCATCTAACAACAATAGTAACAACATTTCTGATGGCTACATGGTAATTATATAGAATTAAAAATGATGAACTGAGACCTGATGCTTGAGCAGGCAGATCTCAAGTTGCTATTAAGATTTTGTGAGTAATTTGCTTATAACTTGAAATGGAAACAATGACTTTGGAAGGTTACATCATACATTTGGGGAGCTGAAATCAAACAGCCTAAGTTCAAATTCTAACTCTGCTATTTGTTGGCTCTGTGACCTTGGGTAAATTCCTTAACTGAAAAAGAAATTTAATGATAGCATGTGCACTTTTTTTTTGGTACTGTATGTACTGAAATTTATTTCTGGTATAACATTTTAAAAATTTATTTTATACTGATTTATATATAAAGTTTAAGTACATTGTTTTTCACACTGGGCCTTACCAATTTCTTTTACCAATCCCTCCCTCTACCCATCAAATTGTATGACCCTATGTTTAAGCCCCCCAACCCTGATGGTATCCTTGTACACGCTCTATAATAGTGACTTACACAGTATTTGTCTTTATGATACTTAGTTCACTTAGCATAAAGTTCTCCAGTCTCTCCCATGTTGTTGTTGTTATGTGCCGTCGAGTC
>NW_006399910.1:7346300-7350313 GCF_000299155.1 Elephantulus edwardii | reverse complement strand
ATAATCTGCTCTGCATACAGGTTGAAAAGGTATGGAGACAGGACACATCCCTGGCGTACACCCTTCCTAATTTTAAACCATGTGGCGTTGCCCTGCTCTGTTCTGACTAATGCCTGTTAGGTAGTAATTTACAAAATCATTGCTCCTGCATGCTTCGTGGTATTCCATTATATGAATGTACTATAATTTCTCAATCAAATAAATTGTGTTTGGGCATTTGGACTGTTTCCGTGTTCTTACTATAATGCTGCTGTGAACATTAATGTATAAGTCTCTGTTTGTGCCTCATTTCTCATTTTCTCAGCGTATATTCCAAGCAGTGGAATAGTTGGGTCATATGAAATATCTATGTTCAACTTTTTGAGGAAGCGCCAAACTGCCTTCTAGAGTGGTTGGACCGTTTTACAATCCCACCAGCAATGCAGAAGAGTTCCTATCTTGCCACATCCTCTAGAACACTTATTACTTGCTGCCCTGCTAAACTTTGCCACTGCTACTGGGGTCAGATGGTATCTCATTGTGGTTTTGATTTGCATCTCTTTTATTGCCAGTGTTTTGGAGCATTTGTTCATGTGTCTGTTGGCCATCTCAATGCCCTCTGTAAAAAGTCTTTCCATGTCTTTTGGCCATTTTGTAATTGGATTATCAGCCTTTTTCTTCTGGAGGCTCTGTAAGATTATGCAATCTTTCATTATGAGACCCTTGTCTGAGCTGGCATTGTCAAATATTTGTTCCCAGTCAGTAGGTTTGAGCACAGAAATTTAATCTTTAGAAGGTCCCATTTATCAATTTTATCCTCTTCGGATTGGGTATTCCTGGCAGTCCCTTTATACGATAGACTAGTCCTTCTAAGCTTGATGCTAGTTTGTCTTTTATGAGCATAATGTGTTTGAGCTTTATTCCAAGGTCTCTGAACCACCTTGAGTTGATTTTTGTGTATGATATGAGATATGGATTTTAGTTCAGATTTCTGCAGATAGCAGTCCAGTTTTGCCAGCACCATTTGTTGAAGAGGTTGTCATTTCCCCATTTGACACATTTTATTTCCTTGTCGAATATCCATTGATTGTAGATAGATGAGTCTATTTCTCAATTCTATTCCATTGGTCAGTGTGCTTGTCATTGTACCAGTATCGTGTTGTTTTGGTAAATACTACTATGTAGTAAGTTTTGATGTCAGGAAGTGTTATGTCTCCCACTTCATTTTTGCTTTTCAGAATTACTTTGCTTATTTGGGGTCTCCTTTCTCTCCAAATAAACTTGACAGTTTCCCTTTAGATCTCCTTCAAACAATGGATTTATCATCTGTATTGGATTTGTGTTGAAAATGGAGATTGCTTTTGGTAGGACTGTAATTTTCACAGTATTGAGTCTTCCTGTCCATGAACAGGGCACATTTCCCCATATCTTAAGTCTTTTATTATGTCTCGTAGAAATGTTCTGTAGTTTTCTTTGTATACGTCATTTGTATCTTTAGTTAAGTTCACCCCCAAGTGCCTCAATTTGTGGTTTGCTATTGTAAAATGGTATTGCTTTCCTGGTTTCCTTCTCTGAGTTCTCTTTGTTACTGTAGAGGAATCTCACTCACTTTTAGATATTGGTCTTTTGTCCTGCCACTCTGCTAAATTCATCTACTAGCTCTAACAGTTTTTTTTTTTTTGGTTGGGTCCTTGGGGTTTATGTTCACACTATCATATAATCTGCATATAGTGATAATTTAATCATGTCTTTACCGATCTGGATGCCTTTTATTTCCTTCTTTTGTCATATTGCCCTAGCAAGTACTTCCAATAAAATATTGAATAACAGTGGCAATAGTGGACATCCATGCCTGGTCTATGTTCACAAAGAAAATGCTTTTAGTCTCTCACCCTTGAGAATGATATTGGATCTTGGTTTTACATATGTACTTTTGACTATGTTGAGGAAAAACCCTTCTATTCTGATTCTTCTGAGTGTCTTAATCAGGAAGGGTTCTGGATTTCACCAAATGCCTTTTCTGCATCAATTGCTAAGATCATATGGCGACTTGTTTTGTTGATGTGGTGAGTTTCATTGATTGTTTTTCTTATCTTGAACCATCCTTGCATGCCTCTTATGAATCCCACTTGGTCTGTTGTTGTTGTTGTTGCTGTTATGTGCTGTCGAGTCGTTTGCGACTCATAGTGCCCCTATACACAATAGCCCTAAATGCTGCTCTATCCTGCGCCAACCGCACTGCCTCTGACACACCCATCCCGATTACCCTAGTCACCGAATCAATCCATCTCATAGAGTGTCTTCCCCTCCTGCGCCATCCCTCCCCACCCTCCCAAGCATGATGTCCCTCTCCAAGGACCCGTCCCTCCTGGCAACATGTCCAAAGTATGTCAGACGAAGCCCCAAAATCCTTGCCTCCAAGGAGTTGCTTGGTTTAATCCTCTCCAAGATGAATCTGTTTTCCTGTCAGTCCATGGTACATTCAGTACTCTTCTCCAGCACCACAGCTCAAAGGCATCAACTCTCCTTCTGTCCTCCCTAGTCATTGTCCAACTCTCTGATGCATAACACCGATTGCAAAGACCATGGCCCGTATCAGGCACACCTTAGTCTCCAGAGAGACACCGTTGCTCTTGAGTACTTTAGAGAGGTTCCTAACAGCAGACCTTGGTCTAGATGAATTATTTTTTGATGTGCTTTTGGATTTTATTGGCTAGTATTTTGCTAAGATTTTTTCATCTATGTTCATGAGAGATATTGGTCTGTTGTGTTTTTGTAAAATGATATCTTTGTCTGGTTTTGGTGTTAGAGTTATGTTTGCTTCAAAGAAAGTCTTTGGGAGTGTTTCTTCTTTTTCTATATTTTGAAATAAATTTAAGTAGAATTTGTGATAAATCTTTTATGAATGTTTTGTAGAATTCCGCTGTGAAGGCATTTAATCCAGTACTTTTTTTGTGGGGGATTCTTTTAATGACCTGCCCAATTTCTTCTTATTTTATGGCTCTGTTCAACTGTTCTACACCTGACTGTGTCAATCTGCATAGGGCATTAGATTAAAAGAATTTGTTCATTTTCTCTAAGTTTTCAAGTTTATCTGAGTATAGCTTTTCATAATATTCCAATATTATATATTTAATTTTCACTGATGGTGTTGTGGTATCATCTCTATCATTCCTTAATTGAGTTGAACCTTTTGAAAAATCAGCTCCTGCTCTTATTGATGGCTTCAATTACTTTTCTGTTTTTTTTATGGTGTTGATTTCAGCTCTTATTCTTATAATTTCCTTTCTTCTAGAAGCTGTCAAGTTAGATTGTTTTTCTTTTTCTGTTTGATCACAGTGTTGAGTTAGATCATTTATTTGCTTCTTCATTTTTCATTTGACTATTGCTATTAGCTGTGCCCTCAGGACTGCCTTAGCTGCATCCCAGAAGTTTTGGTACATTGTATTTTATTATCATTTGTTTCAGGTAACTTTTTTTATTTCATTCTTTTTTTTTCTTTCTATAACCCAATCATGTTCTAGCAGGGTGTTATTTAGCTTCCATGTTGATGGCTTTAAAAACTTTTTGTTTTTGTGGTTAATTCCTAGTTTTATGGGATTGTGTCTAAGAAGATATTTTGTATTATTTCAGTGTTTTTTAATTTATTGAGGTCTGCTTTGGGTCCTACTATGTGGTCAGTTCTGGAGAATGTACCATGTGCACTTGAGAAGAGAGTGAATTGAGTTTTAGTTGGGTGTAGTGTTTGAAATACATCCACAAGGTTGAGTTGGCTGACAGTGCAGTTTAATTCTTACACATCTTAGTTAAGTTTCTTTTGAGTTAACCTATCTTTTAGCAAAAGTGATATGTTAAAGTCTCCTACCACTACTTTTTGTGCTATTTCTTTCATCAGTCCTGTTAATAGTTATTTTATGTATCTGGCAGGTCTATCATTTGGTGTATAAATATTAACTAATGTTATATCCTCTTGATCCACTGTGTCATTAATCATTATATAGTGCCCTTTCTTATCTTTTTTTAATAGCTAACTT